>NC_081342.1:73060344-73320030 GCF_029784015.1 Lycium ferocissimum | reverse complement strand
ACATAGTGAGTTGGACCTATTAGATCTTATAGTAATTACCTTTTATTTTTGCTAGAGACTGTTTTTGCTGTTTAAATCCGTGACATCCTGATCACAAGATGATAACTACCGTTGCGCTAAAGGGTCTCCTTCAAAACTTTTCATGCATCTTTCCTTTATTTCTATATTTCTCTTTTTTTTTTTTTTGTTCGGCTAAGAGATGGGGAAAGGAGAGGAAACGACATAGTAAAAATTGAAATTTGCACATGTAACTTGTAAGATACAAGGTTGTAGTTCTACGAATATGAACTTCACATTACATTGTTCTCAAAATCACCTAAATTACAGCCATGAACAAAATATACCATGTATATATATTTTATGCTAGGCTTCTGTTCTTTCCTAATATTACACAATCAAGAAACTTTCCCTTTAGACAAGTACTGCTCAGCCTAAAATTTTAAACTAAGTTTTTTATGATACTAATATATAGGTCTACTCTACATTTAATTTTGATATTAGTGTTTCTAATTTTTGTATTTAATTTAAATCTGACGAATCCCTCGAATGGAACAAAATGTGCCTCTAAATCGTTAGTGGCAGCCATAATCTCAGAGGCAAACCATACGCATGCTGCCTCTGTCAAATTGGAACCTAGCTTCGAAGTAGAAATCTCGTTGCGATCTGCAAAGTATTTACCACTCACATTTCCGAGTCTCGGATAAGTTGCCACATAGCATGTCGTACATGCCACCTCCCACCAGTATGTGTACCGGGTAACTCTGTCCAGTGTCCACCGAGGCTTAGACAACATTAACCATCAGAATGTAATTCAAATACTTCCAAGACCTTCATTAGCCATTCTTTTGGAAGACACTTTAACAATGGTTCACAATGCTTTAAATTTGGAAAAATGTAGAGGCACTGACTCAATGCTGATAATAAGGCAGAAGAGAGTTAAATAACAAGCTCCTCAGTTGTCCCTTCAGTTCCACATATACCTCTGGTCTATGAATAGACCAAAAGCATCAGAAATTGGAACGATATGTAAGCATCTTGACAACTTCATCATCAGAGCTTTAAGACAAACAATAGAATAAGGTGAAATAATTGAAGTCAAAATGAAAAAAGAAATGAGAAGAACAATCCCAAAGACCATTAACTAATTGCTAATGTATATGGAATTTCCTTCAGTGAAGCAAACTAATGTTCCACTCCCGAGGTAATTCCCTACCTCTAAGTCAAAGCAACTCCGTGCTATTTTGGCAGATGCCATTGGCTGAAAACCAAAGATTTCTACTACGCAAAGGAGCTATCCTAACTCTCCACTTAAACTCCATCTAGGGTTTTTTGTGAGCTCCATCTCCTAGATGAAACCTCCACTTTTCGGTCAGTGGCATCTGCCAAAATAGCATGGAGTTGCTTCGACTTAGGATAATCTGAAGGCCTAGCGAGTTCCTTTTTTTTGCCAAGAAGAAAGGTCGGGTGTATAGGTCATGTCTACTTTTGGTCAGTCTTAGCTTGGTCCCAAAAAGTACACATGACCTAGACAAGTACATCCGATCTTTCGTCTTGAGAAAAAAAAAAAAGAAAAAAAAAGAAAAGGGAACTCGCTAGGCCTTCAGAACAAAAGAGATTTTATCTGGCTAATTCTATATGCAACTATCTAATTTTCTTCTATGTTATGTAAGGCGTAAGGGCAAAGGCCTATTTAGCGCAGGATAGATCCAAAGCTAAGAAACTTGTGAGATATACATTCAACTAAATATGCATAGTACAACAAGTCAAATGCATTGATTCTGGGTGTTACGAACAAAATACAGCTACTCATAGCCCACGATAAATGAAAAATTGTTAATGATGATTGATGACAATGGAGAATGTTAGAGTTCAGATGCCCCTGCCATGCCAGAAAAGAGAGGCACTGACTCAATGCTGACAAAGAATGCAGATGAGGGTAAGCAAATAAGCTCCTCAGTTGTCCCTTCAGTTCCACATATAGCTCTGGTAACATGACCAAAAGCATCAGAAATTGGAACGATATAAACATCTTGATAACTTCATCATCAGAGCTTTAAGCAAAAATAACACCATGTCATGTCAAAAGGCAGACCATAGAAACCCCAGAGAATAAGATGAAAGAATCAAAGTAAAATCTTTTGAAAGAAATGGAAGGAAAAAAAACCAAAAAAGCATTTTTCTATGGCCAAGTCCTTAAACAGGGATGCTATGACCAAGAATGGAAATTATTTTAATGAAGAAAATTAAAGCAGGATAGGCTTAATTTTTGTGAAGATATCTGTAGTAGACTGAAAGCTAAAGTTGTGACAAATTTCTACTGAAGATGTATGAACCTATGTCTTCCAGGGAGAAAAATCTGTTAAAAGAACAAGAATGTCTATGCAGCTATCTTGTCCTTTTAGAAATAAAGCCTTATACCAAAGCAACGGTTACAGGAAGAAGATAAGTTTACTGGCTACACCAGCAGAAAAAATGTGGCACTAAGTCTAGCGGGCAGCAGTCTTCAGAGTTTCGACAAAATATATAACAAACGTCAGAGTAACTGAAACAGGAACCTTTTTATGTAATATAATTTCTGAAAGACTAACTAGTAACTCTGGACATCCCTCAAAGACAAAGCAAAACGAAAATATACCAAAGGCACAAAATTAGAGGCAATCTATAAGAGTTGAAGCGTCGACCTCATCCAACTATAGCAAGGCAAAATTTTGTGCACCAACTATGGAGATTAGAGGTTTTTCGGGTAAATAACATCCCTGTATTAACTCTTTTTTCTGTAGTATCAAGAGCAAGAAAGTGTACTATTTCCATATGTGAAAGGCAGAAATTTGTATTACATATAGAGTACAATCTTGAGCATCTGTTGTATCAAACATCTTGGTCTACTTTCTATAAGATAACTTTATTCAGAAACGAGTCACAACTAGTTCCAAATGCCTTCAGTGCTCAGTATGCACTAGAGAGTTAGCTCGTATGCGATCCTCACGAATTTCAGAAGCTGGTCTAGTTAGTGCAGTTACTTTGAAGCACATAGGTTCTCGTGAATCTATTTTATCTATATGTGCTAAACCTTGAATTCTCTAGAAAACTATGGTAATAACACTCAATGACAAGTTTCAAACTCTCAATTAGTGTGAGAAGCAGAGGATTGCAACATTCGTAAGAATTTCATCCCATTTAGCACTAGAGGGTTGCACAAAATGCGTACTCAGCAGCACCTAAAAATCGCACTAAAAGCTGCGGAAACAAACACAAACAATAGCACATATTTGCTTCTTCTTTTTATTTCCTACTCAGCAGCTACTAATATTTGTGTTTTTCAATTGAACAGATAAACAAAGTTCGAACCTTTTAATCACAAAACTGACTCTAAAACCAGCAACTTTATCATTTCTTTATGGGCAGCTAAAAATCGTATTGAAAAGGTGTTGAAACAAAACACAAACAAGAACAAATATTTGCTCTTTTAGTTTCTTCCAAGCAGTAGTAGATACTAATATTTGTATTTCTTTTAATTGAACAAATAAAGAAAGTTCGCACCTTTAATCACAAAACTGACTCTTAAAACCAGCAACTACCATCTTTTTATCAGCAGATAAAAATCGTATTAAAAGCTACTGAAACTAACACAAACAGGAACACATATTTGCTCTTTCTTTTCTTCTAAGCAGCAGTAGATACTAATATTTGTATTTTTTTGATTGAACAGATAAAGAAAAGTTTGAACCTTTAATCACAAAACTGACTCTTAAAACCAAACAACTATCATTTCGTTATAAGCAGCTAATCGTATTAAAAGCTACTGAAACAAAACACAAACAAAAGCACATATTTGCTCTTCTAGTTTCGCTGAGCAGCAACATTCAATATTTGTGTTTTCCAATTGAACAGATAAAGAAAGTTTGACCCTTTAATCACTTTTTTTCTCGAGACTGGTAACATAAGTTCGACCCTTTAATCACAAAGCAGACTATTAAAACCAGCAACTGCTCCCTCCGTTCCATAATAAGTGGTGTTTTTAGTTTATGTACACCCCTTAAGAAATTGCTCACTCCTAGAAAATCATGAGTGTTTTTACTAACATACCCTAATTAATGCCTAGAAAAAGAAAAGCTACTTAATGATTCTTGATTATACATAAGGGTAAGTTTGGAAGAACAAGATCAATTTCTTGAAATCTTAAAAGCCTTATTTTGAAACAAAATGGAATAGCCAAAACACCACTTATTATGGAACGGAAAGAGTATCATTTCTTCATCAGTATCTAAAAGTCGTATTAAAAGCTACTGAAACAAACACAAAGAAGAACGCAAATTTGCTTTATGGTTTCTTCTGCACATCAATAGCTACTAATATTTGTGTTTTTCAATTGAACAGATAAAGAAAGGTTGATTTCTTCATCAGCAGCTAAAATCGTCTTTAAAATCTGCAGAAACAAACACAAACAAGAACACATTGCTCAGCAGAAACTAACATTTGTATTTTTCAATGAAAAGATAAAGAAAGTTTGAACCTTTAATCACAATACTCTCTCTTAAAACCAGCAATTATCATTTCTTTATCAGCAACTAAATATCTTATTAAAAGCCATGGATATAAACACAAACAAGAACACATATTTGCTTCTTTTAATTTCTGCTGAGCAACAACAACAAAGTGGGGTCTGGGGAGGGTAGAGCGTACGCAGACCTTACCTTTACCTTGGCAGGTAGAGAGGCTTTCTGCTGAGCAACAACATTAAATTATTTGTATTTTTCAATTAAATAGATAAAGAAAGTTAGAACCTTTAATCACAAAACTAACTCTTAAATCCAGCAACTATCATCTCTTTATCAGCAGCAGCTAAAAATATTACTAAAAGCTACGAAACAAACACAAACAAGAACACATATTTGCTCTTTTAGTTTCTACAGAACCAACAACTTTAAATATTTGTATTCTTCAATTGAACAGATAAAGAAAGTTCGAACATTTAATTACAAAACTGGCTCTTTGTCAGCAGCTAAAAATAGTAGTAAAAGCTACTGAAACATACACAAACAAGAACACATATTTGCATTTTAGTTTCCACTGAGCAACAATATAATGTGTTTTTCTCTGGTTACCGGTTACAGCTACAACAAGACTAATGTGTCTGTGATGAATGGTGAATTGCAATCATCTTTTAAGAAATCAATTGACAAGCCAAGAAGAAGCGCATCTGGTGTAGTGGTATCATAGTACCCTCCCACGGTACTGACCAGGGTTCGATTCCCTGGATGCGCACTCTTTCTTTTTAATTTTTGTTTTGTTTGTTCTCACCGTGCTTTGGGTAGATATTTATCAGTAAATTAATTCTTATTGTATATTAACTTGATCTGGTTTTATCTGGAGGCCACGTGTCATATCTGATTTTATAAAATCGGTGTTAATGAAAAATGGTATTAATGAGTCATTTTGGTGACCGGTGATGGCATAAATGAGTCATTTTCGATAGTTTGATGACATAAATGTAGCCTATTTAGATAGTTTAATGGCATATTTAAGCTTTTTCCGTGTATTATACTAACTAAATTAATTGCATGGTCCATCAAAATACTATTATTACAGAATTAGTGAAATTTTCATGTTAGATTTGGTTGGGTTACTTTCAATTTTTGAAAACCACTATAATAGACTAAAATGAGTGTTATAAGCTCTATATTTGTTGATCCTGCGAAGTTATTTGCCCCACCACAATAGGTTCCATCTTCGGTTTTTAAATGCATATAATATAGCCTTTATCAAGATTTTGTTTAATATATAAAGGTTAATTAGCATTTGTTGTTGCAACTCTGAATTAAAATATCAATTACAAGCTTCAACAAATTCAAAGAGTCATTGGCATAAGAAAATAGTATTTGCAAATCATTTAAAAATCTCAATGAAAGAGCTTCATTCTTTTAAGACCAAATATTTTGTAACACTAACGACCTTCAATAATTAGCAGCCAAAGTATGATATATCCAGCACATGCTTGTCAAGAGAAGAAAAGATTATTAGAATAGTATCTTAACTTATTTAATCCCAATAAAATTGACCTAACTATATTCTATATAATACCTATAGAATCTCAATCATTATTCATAATTGTGAGTGCGTCCAAAATTAATCCAAAAATTCGAAGGAAGTTGCTTTGGACAAATATCTCATCATCCATTATCATAGGTGTCTAATCTCTCTCTTTTTTTTTCTTTTTTTTTTTTTTCAAATCGATCGCATGTAGTAAGACTCGATTAAATTAGATTCGAGCCAAAAAGTCCACATTAAGGTAAATGTTTTTTTTTTTTTTTTTTTTTTTTTTTTTACAAAAAAAAAAAAAAAAAAAAAATGTTCAAAGCTTCAACTCGAAATCTTTAATTAAGAATAAAAGAGTACTTACCATTCCGCTATAACCCCGTTGACAACCATTTGATCTATTCATCAGTGAATATTCAAAATCCAACGGTTGCCAGGGCTTGCACTCTTCTCACTCAAAGTCACAAGCTTTTGCTTTGTCTAATCATACTAATCATGGAGCGAGTTCATGATTTAAGACAACATTATGCCGTGAAATGACCTATAATAATACCTTCACCAAATTATGCTTCGTCCATTAACAAAAGAGATTTTCTTTAAAGATACATTTACTAGTAAAAATTAGATTATTTAACTCTTGATCTTTTTGAAACCAAAAGTATTCTTATATAATTTCTCAATTGATAAAAGATTAATTAAATAATTTCTGATTTACACATGCATCATGCTTCGGGTAGACAGGAACTTACTCACATCAATCACACCAAACTAATAAATACATAATAAACATCTATTACACACATTTATTTTCTCTTTAATTTTAAACCTTAACTTGAATTAGTTAATTTGATGTAAATAAGTATTTAAATCTCGATTTGGTCATCTTTATAATAATAGTGTTTACCCTAAAAATGAGAGAACAGTTAAATTTGTTTAGTGATTTAAAGGATACGTGATTTGATTTGTTATAAATAAAGATATAAACTAATTAATAGAAATTAAAGTATTAATAGACAAATTGAATAACTAAAATAAATAAAAATAAAGCGATTAAGCCTGGGCTTGTTTGATCCTAGGAATAAATCCTTTGGTAGGCTTCCTCCGGTGGAACAGTTAAGTACTTAAACTTGTAAGAGAAAATATAGTATTCCGGAGCGAAAGAACAATTGAAGAGAATGAATGTAAATAGCTAAGCTTGTATGAATAGTGTAAAATGTATGAATAAAATCATTATTATTCGATGATATTATTCGATGGTCCTTTTTTATTTACGAGTACATGGCTGTTTTTTATGGTGCGAGTACATGAACTTTCAAACCAGTAATTTAATATTAATAACGAACAATAATGGGCAATGAATATTGCCTTAATACTGAATCGTAACGTCTGCTACATATCAGGTCCGGTCTTGTAACGTTATTCCGCTATTAATTACCTGATACAATTCCCTCCGTGGATTTGGTCTGGGTATTACCGAGTCTTCCTACTAGAATTAAATGATTACATCTTCTTTTGCCACATGCTCCAATGCCATTTTATCATGTGCCAAAATGTATTTTGACATGTATACAAATAGTAAATTAAAATTCATTTGTATCGGATGTTTAAATTAAGATCATACCAATTTGTCATGAGTAAATGATAATTAAAAATATACTCATACATTAATAAACTACAATTAAAAGAGAAAATTATATCTACAAATACATGACATATGTCTACTGATTTGATATATATGTACAGATTTTGGATACGTTTTTGAGCTAACTAATATATTCCCCTAATAACAATAATACCTTCCAGCTCATAATAAAATCCACGTCATCAACATGGCCCTACTTTACAACGGCACATATCGGTGCTGGCCCAAGATTTAGGTAGTTTTTTCCCACTCTAGTCTTTTCCTTCTTCACTCACCTTCTTCCTCGTCACTTACACTATTTTTTTGGTTACGATAGCTTAGTTCATTTTCTCTCTAAATTAATCTCATCTCAACCGTAATAAGCTCTCTAATTACCTCTTCATAACTAACAAAGCACTGCTTAATACAACAGATATATTCTAGAAAGCTAAGCAAAAAAAAATTTTCTTGTATAATTTCTCAATTGATATAATAATTTCTCAATTGATAATGTGAAATTTACTAAAGATATAATAAAATAAAATATAATAACCACTAACTCTTTTGACATTGAGAATCTATAGCACGACAGTTAAATGTAGGCTTTTCCAATCATCTAACTTGTCAATTTTTTGTTAGAGTTGGAAAAAACAATGTTTGTTGCAGGTGGACACTTATTATAACAATTGAAAAGTATTACTTATTATGGGACGGAGGGAGTATAATTTTAGAAGAATAACGTTTGATTTACGCATGCATTATGCTTCGATTTGATAATATTTACTCGCATCAAATACATACCTCAACTTAATAAATGCAAGATACACCTATAGTTATTCTCACTTTAATTTTTTAATAATAATAATAATAATACCTTCCAGCCAGGGGCGGAGCCGGTAGATTAAGGCCAAGTGATACATTCGGCTATAAAAAAATTACACTATATATAATGCTAGGTGAAAATAATTTTTTATATATATATATATAGTAGACGTTAACCCTAACCTTCTTCTATTTGCCTGCTTCTTTATATTTTTGAATTCCTTTTATTAAAATATCTTGGTTCACATCGATTCCGGCTCATAATAAATCCACGTCATCTACATTGGCTCCACTTTACAACGGCACATATTTAGGTAGCACACTCCACTCCAAGTCTTCACTTACCTCCTTCCTCACCTCAACTATTTTTTTTTTTTCCAACAGTTTTAAGTTCATTTTTCTCTCTAATTAATCCCATCTTAACTCCTTAATTATCCCAGTAATTAATCACAATGCCTGGTTTAGTTTCAATCAAAACACCGCCAGAAGCACCAGCATTACGAATATCCGTTCCCACCGGGTCGGGTACAGTTAGATCCGAACAAATTAACCCGAAAACAAACTCACCTTTGCCACGTAGACCTCCTTCTCCTTCACCATCATCACGTGCAAAGCCATCACCGGATCGGAGCTCCGGTAAGAAGAAATCACCACCCGAAAAGATCGTAATCGATGAATCGTCACTTGATAATCCGGATCTAGGTCCGTTTCTGTTAAAGCTAGCACGTGATACTATTGCCTCTGGTGAAGGACCAAACAAGGTTGTTAAAATTTACTTTCCTTCTATTTTAAGATGATTTACATTAGCTGTAGAATATTTTGTTTTTTTTTTAATCTAAAGTCTAGGATCTACATTTACTTTAGTTTAGTATTTATAAGGAAAATGACATATTTCTTTTTATTTTATTATAAATAATGATGTACTCTTTTATAATCGACGAATTGTCTCTAGACAATGCGGATCTAGGACCGTTACGGTTAAAGTTGGCGTGTGATACGATTGCCTCGGGTGAAGGACCGAGCAAGGTGTTAAAATTTACTTTCCTTCTATTTTATGATGATTTACATTAGCGGTAGAATACTTTTTTTTTTTAATCTAGGAATAGTCTTAAGTTTGGGATCTACATTAGTTACATAATAATCACTCCGTCACAATTTCAGTGTCTTAGTTTGACTGGGCACAGAGTTTAAGAAATAAAAAGACTGTGTTTAGTTCTTTAAATCTTGTGGATTTAAACTTGCCATATAAAATGTTGGAATGCTTACTAAATAGAGAAGGGACACTCTTTTAGGGACATACCAAAAAGGAAGTGAGACACTTTTATACAAGGTTGATATATTATGTATAATGCTTTTTCCCCAGTTAAAATGCTGTATAATATTGTATATTAGGCTATGTGGCGTAAATATTTTCAAAAGCTGTACATTTTTTGAAAATATCCGTTACATTAATGATAGAATATTTGTTTTTGTTAATCTAGGAATATTTATTTTGGTTCTAAGTCTAGGATCTACATTAATTATAGAATTTTAGCTCCTGCTAGCCCATAGATTTTGAGGTTAAAACTTAAAATTTGAGTTTTTGAAGTTGTGATTTTGGGAACTTGAAGTTGTGTTTGGACATGCATTTTACTTGGAAAATTTTGAAGTTTTGTGAGTGGAAGTGAAATTTCTCCAAAAAAATTGGTATGAACTTGAAAATATTGTGAAGATAAATTTTCAAAATCTGATCAAATTTCATGGTCAAACAGAAATTTGAAGATAAATTCTCAAAATCTGATCCAAAATCTATGGGCCAAACGCTAGCTTAGTTTCCTTTTAGTTTAGTATCTATGAGGAAAATAACATATTTCCTTTTTGTTTATTCCTTTTGGTTATATAAGTAGTGATGTGGTCTTTTATTTTTAATGCAAGAAACAGGGTAATGAATCAATGCCATGAGTTTTGTTCATTGTCTCTTCGATTTTCTCTCACATTTCTTCGATTCCATAACAGGCACTGGACTATGCTTTACGAGCTGCGAAGTCGTTTGAGAGGTGCGCGGTTGACGGTGAGCCGAGTTTGGATCTAGCTATGAGTTTGCACGTTGTGGCAGCTATATATTGTAGTTTGGTGAGGTTTGATGAGGCTATTCCGGTGCTGGAAAGGGCGATTAAGGTGCCGGAGGTGTTGAGAGGTGCGGATCATGCTCTTGCAGCGTTCTCAGGGTATATGCAGCTTGGTGATACCTATTCTATGCTAGGTCAGTTAGATCGGTCGATTGAGTCTTACAAGGAAGGGTTGAAAATACAGATGGAAGCTTTGGGAGACACAGATCCAAGAGTTGCAGAGACTTGTAGGTAATGTATCATATCTCATTGCTCCTTCTGTATAAAACTCAAAATTTGACATACTGCATTGAAGTCTTCACAAATTTTGCATTTTAGTTCTTATGTTAGTATATGTTTATTTGTAGAAGTACTTCTGGCATTCAAAGCATTGGTAGGATTTAGATGAAATATTTAACAGCAGAAGACGGGATAAACCTATTGTGACTTGTATATTTCCAAATATTGTAGCTCTTATTTCTCAACAATCGAATTGGATAGAGAAAGAACATTCTTTTGTGACAGAAATTGGATAGAAAAAAACATTTTGTTGCAAAGCAGATGAATTCATTGTAAAATGTAGTTAACCGATCCTTTTGTTGTTGAGGTCAATAAGCCTTGGTAATCATTCAATTCCAAGATCTCCACTTTATGGCATTATGTCCAGGTCCTCTACTTTATGGCAATACGCTCTTCCTCCAAGAAAATCTTTTTGCTGTACTTTAAGTTGGCACAAAAGTTTGTTTTCTACATGGAATATAAATATTGCTTTTACAGTTCTTTTTATCTTTTATTATTGGTAATTGGAGGCCATTATGGACAAGTGTTTGGGAGATATCTTGTTGTGTTGCACACAAGTTCTATTGGTTGAGTGAAAAATGTGTTGTTTCTCCTTGCAAATGTTACTGAAGAAAAAGTTCTTTCCTGAATTAATTTATGATATTCTGTAAGTTATTAGTATCCGAATGGTGGGTAGGCGTAGAGAAAAGATGGTGGTTATTGGTGTTTAATGGCAGTGGGGAGTAATTGCAGGAAGTAACTGAAGGATTTTCACCTGTAGTAAAGGTAATGATTCGGACAAGTTTTAGCAAATACTGGCAGTTGCACCAGGTTTGATTAATAAAAGTTGTGCAAATTATGTTCTTCGTGTATCCCTAAAAATATTTTCAACAATTTTGAAGAGTCATTTTTCCCCCGTAAATTCGTGATTGCTCTCTTGAAAAAGAACATTCCACCATGTGGTGGACCATTAGTATATTATCATAGTTATTGTCTTCAAAATTTCAAAGTGACATGGGTTTGATGTGTTGTGGTCTCAACGGTCAATTTAGAGGACCATTTAAATAGGAAACAATCTCATTCCTCCTTGCCAACTGGTTACCAATAGTACAATAGTACTTTTGATAGACACGTTATCTGTTTTTTGCCAGGTGGTCCTTAAAAATTATAATGTATTGGTAATTGCAACTAGCGTGGGATGCTTTGTGCACCGGGCTGCCCCTTTAATTGCAACTAACTTAAGCTGTTTGCTTTGTACATCTTATATCAAACTTGACTTTAATTACAAAAGTCCCATTTTATATTGATATTTGTTCACCAACAGAGTAATGTTAGACTACATCTGACTGACATGATAATTATCTGCCAGTATTTTTTGATATTATCTGCCAGTATGGCTGCTCTACATTTTCAGTTCACGGGCTTAAACAGCCAGGCATTGTATTAGCTACCTTGTGTATATGGTAATTCTCTCTTGCACAATTCTAGATTGGCAAGTCTCATTCTTGTAGCGATGTGTTCTCTTGGCTTTAATTAAGCTGACCAACTGAACTGGAATTGTAGGTACTTGGCTGAGGCCCATGTTCAGGCAATGCAGTTTGATGAGGCCGAGAATTTGTGCAAGAAAACATTGGAAATCCATCGTGAGCACAGTCCTCCTGCTTCTCTTGAAGAGGCAGCTGATCGTCGTTTGATGGCTCTAATATGTGAGGCTAAAGGCGATTATGAGTCAGCCCTTGAACACCTCGTACTTGCCAACATGGCTATGATTGCCAATGGACAGGATAATGAGGTTGCAGCTATTGATGTTGGAATAGGGAACATCTACTTGTCATTGTCTCGTTTTGATGAGGCCGTGTTCTCCTATCAGAAAGCACTCACTGTTTTCAAATCATCAAAGGGTGACAACCATCCTTCAGTTGCATCTGTCTTTGTTAGGTTGGCTGACCTATACTATAAGACAGGAAAACTGAGGGAATCCAGATCCTATTGTGAAAATGCCCTGAGAATATATGCAAAACCTGTGCCTGGAACAACCCCAGAAGATATTGCCAGTGGATTGATGGAAATTTCAGCAATATATGAGTTATTTAATGAACCTGAGGAGGCGCTGAAACTGTTACTCAAGGCGATGAAACTCTTGGAGGATAAACCAGGACAGCAAAGTACCATTGCTGGCATAGAAGCACGAATGGGTGTTATGTTTTATATGGTCGGGAGGTATGAAGAGGCACGGAGTTCCTTTGAAAATGCAGTACTAAAACTTAGGGCCAGTGGTGAGAGGAAATCAGCCTTCTTTGGGGTAGTTTTAAATCAGATGGGGTTGTCTTCTGTACAGTTGTTTAAAATAGATGAGGCTGCTGAGTTATTCGAAGAAGCTAGAGAAATTCTGGAACAGGAGTGTGGCCCTTGTCATCAAGATACCCTTGGTGTGTACAGCAATCTTGCAGCAACTTATGATGCAATTGGAAGGTAATATATTTATATTTGAGCATTTCTTTAAGATTATGTTTATTTTTATTAATGACACACAAATTAGGTCCTTATTTTTATTACTGACACACAAATTAGGTCCAGGGTTTGCAGGTGTGCTTTTATTCTGGTTAGAGATAGTATATCCGTTTAGAGAACCTCTAGTTTAAGAAAACCCCTATTGCCTTGACAATTTTGGAATGAAATGGACTTGAGTATAAACAAAATGGATACAGATATTCATATAGCTTGATATATCTGCTTCAACTAATTTAGCATAGAGATTTAGCTGGTTGATTGATAGTTATAGATGAAAATTTTCTTGAGTTGTTTGCTGGTGACTTAGTAATTTGAAAAAACTGCATTGGCCTACACCATCCTACCAATTGCCATAGTCTATGAGGCTCAATCATCTCAGCAGGAATTCAAAAGTTGGCAGCCATTGTTGCGGTGATAACCCTTATTTGCACCTTTCTTTATTCACTTTATTATTTCCAGATTACGCTTTTCGCCTTCGATAACATTGTGATATAGATGCTTTTTTAATTAGAGTAGTCTTATGTAACTCTTTATTTGGATAAGGATTAAAATAGCAATATATTACAAGTATCCTACATTTATTTTTGTGGTTATACACATGTTGAATGTTCATGCGCATGTACCAAATCCATATGCGTTGAGGGCTTGCAGGTTACATTTGTTGTTGGGTAGACCATATGTTGCTCTAGTTCCATTCACTTATGAAAAAGACCTCTATTTACTCGTTAGGAAAAAGAAGAAAGAAATAAAATAATGATACCTTGGACTGAAAATAAAAAACATGATCTTATAATCAGTTGTATAACCTCAACTAAACATGTACTTTCATCAACACATTGAAGCCCTTACTGAATTGGTGGCTTCTATGTACCTTTCAATGTGTTTTTCCGTGTTAAGGTTGCACTGACATTTTGTAACATACATAACATACAGAGTGGATGATGCTATTGAGATTCTGGAGTACGTTCTTAAATTGAGAGAAGAAAAACTCGGAACAGCAAATCCTGATTTCGCGGATGAGAAAAAGAGGCTGGCTGAACTGTTGAAAGAAGCAGGCAGATCTCGCAACAAAAACATGAAATCCTTAGAAAATCTTATTGATCCGAACTCTAAAAGGACGACGAAGAAGGAGACCTCATCAAAGAAGTGGTCTGCCTTTGGGTTCAGAAGTTAATTCTGAATAGCAAAATATTTTCTGTAACATTGTAGAGGTATGTATAGATCTAATCATTAATCTGGTGAAGCCTAATGGTTGTTGTCCTTTTGAATTTTCATCGATCCTTGTTTTCATTCATCGCTTAATTGGTTATCGATTTGTGATTTAAAGATGTCTCCGTTGTCATTTCCCTTTTTCTCCTCTCCAGATTTTACTTTCTGTAAGTCTCCCGTTTTCCAAAAATGGAAAATATGTTCAGCTTAAAGAAAAGATAGATCTCATTGTAGGCGTTTTTTTCTATTTGTCAGTATTATTTATCTGCTGTTATACTCTTCTATATTGCGGTTCTAAACGTAAACAAGCAAAATAGGTACTTCATCATACATCTGGAAAACAATCACCTGTATGTTTCAACAAAATCTATCAATGGTTATCTATATGGAAGTAAATTACAAAGATCTGATGTTAGAGAAATGTCTTGTAGTATATCTCATTTGGTGACAACATTTCTGTTAGGATTATTACCGAATGATAAGAGGAAAAAAAAGAGGAGGAAATAGGATGTTTTGACCTCGTACAATCTGAATAGAAGAAAATGACTTTTCCGGATCTCTTACGTGTAAAAAATAAATATCTCTTGCAAAAGGGTCATAAAACTAAAAAAAAAAAAAATTGTAAAGAACCAAAAAATCATTTCTCCCGGATATTGTATAGTTGAGATTCGTCCCCCTTAATCAAAATTCTAATTTAAGCACCAGGTGCCGGGTCGCCAATTGTTCAAACTAGGTTAATAATTTAAACTTAGCTTTCAAACTTTGCCTCGTGAATGTTCGACGAAAAGCTTAGGAATTTAATTTCTTCATAATTTGATTGATATAAATAACACTTTCAAAGTTGTTAACAACCTACTCTCGAGGTATTATTATTTCTTCAAACGAACTAATAAGCAAATATTGTCACTTATTTTTGGAACATAAGGAGTATTTTTTACGAAAAGCTGAATTTCTAAAATGCGTCAACTAAGAACTTTTGCAGTACGATCATCATTGATGAGTAAAATACAAACTTCTTTACATCATTCATATCAAGTTGAATGCATAATTTTGGTTATCGGTATCTCGAGATCTTTTGAGAGACACGAAAAAGGTCATTCTTTCGACATGATTGTAAGAAAATAGACTTATAACAATTTAACAAGTTAGCCCCTGAAAATATATTGACAGAAGGGTTAATTGGTTTAGACGTTAACGAGAGGCATAACAAAAATCAGAGCTGGAAGTATGCTTATTCATAAAACAAGAACCTTAAGAACTTATCATAAGTAATAACTTTAGCCAAGGCTTAATGTCTTAATAATAAGCCAATTATGTTATAAATTTGAGCTTTTAACTAAATCAATATGCCTAAGAAAGTCAATATCAAACCTGTACGATTAAAATATATATTTTTATCATCTCCTGTGATATCATATGTCTACTTTGGTATAAACATAGGCCACTAGCCCGCTATATATCCTATGGTTGGCACTAATCTCGGTATTGCTTATATCGGAAACAACAATCCGGCCAAACATGAAATTAAATAATCTTACATTTTATTTTGAGATTATTATTCCTTATCTCACGAACCAAATGATCCCCAAAGGTCAACGAAATGAATCTTTCTCATACACTGGTTTACATCATAATAATTACATGAAAACTGTTTTGTACCTAGATTTTTATTGGGAGTATTTTATATGTATATTAACTATATAATATGTGAAAGTTCTCATGTATATTATTTTATATGTATATTAACTTTGAAGAAGGGAGCTCTCGTCGAGGGGGAGGTTTAAAGAACCATTGGGGGCAACAAGAGGTTTGAAGGGAAGTGCCACAACTGTGGAAAGAAGGGCCATAAAGCCAATGTTTGCTGGTTCGAGGAAAGGTCTGTTGAGAGCAATGCTGCTGCCACTTCCGGTCCAAAGGAAAATGGTGCAGATGACTGGGATGCTGAAGCAATCTTTGCCGTAGAACAAGATGAGTTAGCTCTTACAGTAACAACCTCTAAACAAATTGATTATGAAGATGACTGGATTGTTGACTCGGGATGCTCAAACCATATGACCAGTGACAAAGAGAAGTTGCAAAACTTGTCCGAGTACAAGGGGAGTCATGAGGTGGTGACAGCCGATGACACAAAATTACCGATAGCTCACATCGGTAAGACTCTTGTGTCTCCAAATGACAGTGTTGATCCAATGTCGCTTCAAAATGTTTATCATGTCCCAGGTTTGAAGAAAAATATTCTTTCGGTAGCACAGTTAACATCTTCGGGTTATTTTGTTTTGTTTGGTCCGCAAGATGTAAGGCTATATCGTGACCTTGTGATTAAAGAAGAGCCAGTGGTGAAGGGACGAAGATCGACTTCTGTCTATGTAATGTCGGCAGAAACCGCATATATAGACAAGACGAGGAAGAACGAGACCGCAGACTTATGGCATATGCGGTTGAGTCACGTTAGCTACTCCAAGCTTAGTGTCATGATGGAAAAGTCAATGCTGAAGGGTCTTCCCAAACTTTCAGTAAGGACGGATGTAATATGTGCAGGCTGTCAGTATGGTAAAGCGCATCAGTTACTGTATGAGGAGTCAAGATATAAAGCCAAGGAACCACTAGAACTAATTCACTCTGATGTGTTCGGACCTGTCAAGCAAGTGTCTGTTGGTGGGATGAAATATATGTTGACCTTCATTGATGATTTTTCAAAGTATGTGTGGATTTATTTTTTAAAGGAAAAATCTGATACATTTTCAAAATTCAAAGAATTCAAAAGGGTTGCTGAAGCAGAAGTTGGTAAGAAAATTCTTTGCCTGCGAACTGACAACGGTGGGGAATATACCTCATATGAATTTTCTGAATTCCTTCAAGAGTGTCGAATACGTCATCAGTTCATATGTCCAAACACGCCACAACAAAATGGCGTAGCGGAAAGGAAGAACAGACACTTAGCAGAAATTTGTCGGAGCATGCTTCACGCGAAAAATGTCCCGGGACAATTTTGGGCGAAAGCTATGAAGACTGTAGCTTTTGTGATCAATAGACTTCCTTAACAAAGGTTATGTTTTCTTTCACCTTTTCAAAAGTTGTGGAATTTGAAACCTTCAGTTAGCTATTTTCGCGTTTTTGGATGTGTATGCTATGTATTTGTACCTAATCATTTACGTAGCAAGATGGAAAAGAAGGCTGTTAGGTGTATCATTTTAAGATACGACAGTCAACGAAAAGGGTGGCGATGTTGTGATCCAACAACGGGGAAGTGTTACACTTCTCGGAATGTGATATTTGATGAAGCTTCTTCATGGTGGTCTTCAAATAAGGAACTGCTGCCAGATTCTGATGTTTTAAAAAATGTGTCGGACTCGTCTCATATTCAGTTGAGTCTTGATGATGTTGAAGGTGAAGCTAATGAAGAAGAAGTGATTCAAAATCCTTGACAAACTGGTTTGTACCAACAACCAAGTGAAGAAGGTGAGCCTAGAGAAGTAGTAGAACCACCTTCACCCAGAAGATCAACAAGGATCAAGAAGCCAAATCCCAAATATGCTAATGCTGCCATAGTAGAAGAAGCAGATATAAAAGAACCTGAAATTTTTCAAGAAGCAGCGAAAAATTTATTGTGGACTAGAGCAATGGAGGAAGAGATTCTTTGCATTAGAACAAAATCAGACTTGGGAACTTGTGCCAAAGCCAAAAGATGTGAAGCCTATATCATGCAGATGGGTTTATAAAATAAAGATCCGCACAGATGGGTCAATCGAGAGGCATAAAGCTCGATTAGTAGCTCGAGGATTCACTCAAGAATATGGTCTCGATTATGATGAAACTTTCAGTCCAGTAGCAAAGTTTACAACTGTGCGAGTCTTACTTGCACTTGCTGCTAGCAAAGACTGGAGTTTGTGGCAGATGGATGTTAAGAACGCGTTTCTACATGGGGAGCTGGATCGGGAGATTTACATGGCTCAACCAATGGGTTTCCAGAATCAAAAACATCCTGAGTATGTTTGTAAGTTAAGGAAGGCGCTCTATGGATTGAAGCAATCACCAAGGGCCTGGTATGGTAAAACTGCTGAATTTTTAACTCAAAGTGGTTATTTTATTACATCTAAATTTTCAAAGTCGATGGAGGGAAGCTATCTATTGTGCTAGTATATGTCGACGATTTGATTGTAACTGGCGATAATGAAGAAGAAATTCTCCAAAGAAAGGAGAATTTATCTGTCCGATTTCATATGAAAGAACTTGGACAACTCAATCATTTTCTTGGTCTGGAGATTGATCGTGCTCAAGGAGGAATTTTTCTCTATCAGCAAAAGTATTCCAGAGATTTGTTGAAGAAGTTTGGAATGCTGGAGTGCAAGCCAATTGCAACACCAATTGAACCAAATGCTAAGATGTGCACGCATGGAGGAAAAGATTTAGAAGATGTGATGATATATTGGCAATTGGTAGGTAGTCTGATTTATTTAACTCAGACTCGACCTGATATTTCTTTTGCAGTTGGTGTGATAAGTCGCTATATGCACAATCCAAAGAAGCACCATATAGAGGCTCTTCGGCGAATTCTAAGATATGTAAAAGGCACAATTGATTATGGTCTTTTGTACAAGAATGGTGAAGAATGCAAGTTAGTCGACTGGTTACTGCGACTATGCGAGAGACCATGATACTCTTGTTCAACTACGGGCTTTGTCTTTAAGCATGGAGATGGAGCAAGCTTCTTGGTGCAACGGTACCAGCACATGTCGTTATCAACAACGAGCGGGATCGAGCGGAAAGAACGTAGCTCAAGAAAGTACATGGCTTATGCAATTGATGAAGGATTTACAACAACTTGTTGGCTAAATTCCCTTTGTACCGTGGACAATCGATCGGCCGATACGTTTCTCAAATAAAACTCGTTTTTCACGCACGGACTAAGCATGTGGAGATACTGTCACGACCCAACCAGTGGGCCATGACGGGTACCCAGAGCTGACTACCGAGCACCACTCATCATGCTAACCATCATTCCTAACTTGTAGACACATCACCTCCAAGGCAATACACATATATACATATAAGCCCTCACGGCTGCAAAAATGATATAAAAAATATACACTGGTGTATTCATGAGACATCTACTACCCACGCATACGTATCTACGAGCCTCTACTGGAATACTGAGACATAAGGACGGGACAGGATCCCGTCATACCTAAATATGAACACAAAAGAATGCATCAATAAGCTGCACCTCTCGAGCAGCGGGGTGCTCCCGTATAAGCTGATATAGCTCGCAATCCGGGCCACCTCCTCGTCTACTGTGGGCATGAACACAGCGTCCATAAAAAGAAAAGGACGTCAGTACGAACAATGTACTAAGTATGTAAGGCATACACGATAACATGATAAAGAAATAACCTGTAACTGATTGCCTCTTAAGGCGGAGTCATGCATGCTAACTTATATAATAAACAACATCATATCATGTATGCATATATAAACTGCCCAGCCATATAGGTACGGTGTAATCATCATTAGCCTACGTCCGGGCCTCTCGCATCCGGGGTAAAACATCTCAAGCCGCCCACTAGTGGTGTACCGCCCATATAGGCACTATGTGTAATCATCATCATAGTCGCCCACTACGCCCATCGTAGTGGTGACTACCCGCCAACAGGCACGGTGTAATCTTACATATACATAATATGAAGAATGCATGAGAGCTCAAGTAAACGCTATATCCCTGTTGGAGTGACGTAAGGTCGGGAACCTCCGATTACATTATGGAATAATCCTCATCACTATATCTCACCTCAAAGGAACTATCAGCTAGGACGAGGTAACAAGAAATGACATCAATGGAATCATAAAGATAAGAATACCAAGCTCATCATAGCATCATTATCATCATCACTGTCATGGAATATATCTCATCTCTATCGCATAAGAAGCTCTTAAGAATCTTTAATTTTCATCTTTGGAATGTAAGAAGGTCATGGAAATATAGAAAAGAAATCATAACATAGAAGTCATGCCTTTGAAAGAAGGGGACTAGCCTTACATACCTTTACGTCTCTTTAACTTTGCCAACTAAACGCTTCCCTCCAAGTTCACGATTCTACATTCAAGAGAGCTCGTACTAAGATTAGATAACCGGAAACGGGCTTGAAGCTAATTTAAGGTGACTAAAGGCTAACAAAAATTGGGCAGCACTTCCTTTGTTTCTACAATTTTCTCCATATAATATAGCAACTCCCAAACATCAATAACAACATCCATAATATCATAATTAATAAACTTTGCTAAGCTAGGCATTATTCAATTCTCAAAATTTCCTCTCAAGGCCATCCATAACCATAAATACCACCCAACGTCGTATTCATTCCCATATAATGCTTCTTTAACACCCTTAATATCATTCATAGCAAGATTATACCCATGATATGTCAAGAATTATCATTCAAGTCAAGTCACTATTCAAAAATACCATTATTTTCACATTTGAGCTCCATTTTCTACTTTCCTGCTCAATCCAAGTCTTTCAGCCACTCAATATTCTTAATAACATGGAAATGAGCATAAAACTCACCTCTGATTGTGTAGGAACGATCTTTGAATGAAGATACTTCACTTGGAGAAAACCCTAGCTTTAATTTCAAAGGAATCCTTGACTTCCACAAGCCCTAGATAATATCCTTGCACTTGATTCTACTAATCTTTGGTGTTTAGTCTTGATTTATCATGGGTTTATGTTGATATAGTGTGGGGAAGGTTCTAGAGGTGTGGAGAGGGTTGGAGAAGATGATAAATGAAAAAAAGAGAGCTTGGGTCGTCCATATAAAAAAAAAATCTGACCCATCGGGCAATTATATGATACGAAAGATTATGCGTCGATCAGATCGACGGGGTGTCGATCAGATCGACGGTGCGCCGATCTGACCGTCGAAATCGTGAAATTTCCAGTGAGCAACTTTCGTTTCCTTTCATTCTACGGTGAGAAGGACGGTCCGTCGAACTTATCGACGGAGTGTCGATCTGCTCCGTCGAATGGTCCTTGCGCTAAATCAATTCTACGGCACAATCGACGAAGCGTCGACCCGTCCGACTGTACAAAGAACTACCGTCGAACCCCCCTTTCGCAGAACTGCAGTGAAGTTTCACTCTGACGAACTTTTCTCCCCTGTCTCAAATGTCTTTGGAATCTTAATTATAACCATTAAGTATCCCTTCTTACTTGTAGGGACATCATATACACCTTAACTTACGTTAGTCTATTCACCGCTCAGCAACCCAAAATTCTGAGGTGTAACAGATACATTACCATTTCATCAGGGAAAAAGTGTTGCAAGGAGAGATTGGCTTGGAGCATATAAAAACGGATCATCAAATTGCAGACTTGTTCACAAAAGGTTTAAGTGTCAACAAGTTTGAACGTTTCTGTCAGCAGCTAGGCATGATTAAGACTGAGAGCTAATGTTGAGAGGGGGTGTTAAAGTCATATAACATCAGTCCTATTTCAATTTGACTAAGTCTGCAGCATGGCTATTTTTAGCTTTAAGTTGTTATTTTGTTAATGTTTAGTTCGTGATATTATTCCCTAGTTTGTAGAGTTGCAGATATTGTTTTCCTAAAGTTTAGGAGAGTTTGTTTAGGTAATCTGTTAGTGGATTAGTGGGATTGTGATTCCTATCAAATCTGTAAGCCTTTATAAGGCCATTAACCAGATTCAATAATTATCACGTCTATTTTCTTCGCTGCAAATAATCACTTCTCTTCCTGTTATCTTTCTTTTTATTGAACTTGTTGTTTTCTTCAGTTCTAAAAACTATTTATCACATGTACTTATAAAAATGCGTATAACACCTGCACTGGAAAATGCACAGAATTTGCACGTATTGTTCTCCGAAAAATCATAGAAGAAAAGAGAAACTACACGCACAAGAAAGTAATTAATATTAGCCATAAGTATGTTCCTATTTGGCTACTTATAATTTGGAAAAAACTTCACAATACTTCGTACTTGCATCAAGTTGGGAAATCGTTCTAATCATTCAGTTTTCAATCTCTTGGACATTTCAATGAGACTCTTTTCGAGTTGGGCTATGATGTTGTTTTGTTTGATTTTTGAACCTTGAATAGTCCCGTTCTTGTAATGGACACTCCATGGGACAGGAATATTTTAACATTCACCTAAAATAGTGTAGGGTATTTGGTCTAGAATATTGATATAAAAATCATTGGTGTTGATTACTTATCTGTTGCTATTAATTCAAGGATGAACTCGTTAAAGTTCATAGACCTCTTTTGAATCCTAAAGATATTATCAGTGGTAGGCCTCATGCTCGATGATGTGGTCCTTGCTTCATTACCTTTTGTAAAATAAATTTCGTTGTGTGCTAATAATGACAGATCTTTGAGAGAAAAAAAATCATATAGTAAATGGTAAGTTTATGATACGAAATGTACATTTAAGTATGAAAGTGAACTATTTATCACGCTTGCAATCAAAAAAATGCACGGAAGTTGCATATCCAATCTCCGAAAAATCATAGCAGAAAAGAAAAACTACAGGAACAAGAAAGTAATTAATATTAGCCATAAGTATGTTTCTATTTTCCTGTTTAAGACTTGAAAAATGGGCTTGGAAACTTCATAATATTTCCTGCTAGCCTCAAGTTGGGAAATCGTTCTAATCATTCAGTCTTCAATCTTTCAACTCATTGTAGTTTCCATGTCGATGCTCTTGGACATTTCAATGACTCTTTTCGAGTTGGGCTATAATGTTGTTTTGTTTGATTTTTGAACCTTGAATGGTCTTATTTTTTGTAGTGGACACTCCACGGAACAAAAATATTTCAACCTTCACTCAAAATAGAATAGTATTTGGTCTAGGATGCTGACATAAAAATCGTTGGTGTTGATTACTTATTTGTTGCCATTAATTCAAAGGATGAATTCGTTAAAGTGGAAGTGGACTATTTATCACATGTACTTATAAAAATGCAAAACACCTGCACTTAGAAAAATGCACAAAAATTACACATCTGATCTCCGAAAAATCATAATAGAAAAGAGAAACTACAGGCACAAGAAAGTAAGTAATACTGGCCATAAGTATGTTCCTACGTGCCTACTTATGATTTGAAACTGGACTTGGCAACTTCATAATACTTCGTAGTAGCATCAAGTTGGGAGATCATTCTAATCATTCGGTCATCGATCTTTCAACTTATTGTAGTAGCCATGTTGATGCTTTTGAACATTTCAATTAGACTCTCTTCGAGTTGGATTAAAATGTTGTTTTGTTTGATTTCCAAACCTTAAATTGTTTATTCTTGGAGTGGACACTCCGGGAGACAAGAATATTTCAACATTCACCTAAAATAGATCGAGTAAAGTATTTGGTCTAAGATATTGATATGAAACTCGTTGGTGTTGATTAATTATTCGTTGCCATTAAGTCAAATGATGAACTCGTTAAAGTTCATAGACTAATTTTGGATCCTAAGAATATTATTCCATGGAAATATTCAAGTTCAATGGTGCGGTTCTTGCTTTTTTACCTTTTCTAAGATAAATTTCGTTGAGTGCTAATAAAAATAGAACGACAAATCTTTGAGAAAAAAATTCATATAGTAAATACTAATTTTATTATACGAAATATACATTTAACTATGAAAGTGAACTATTTATCACACGTACTGATAAAGATGCACAACGCCTGCAATAAAAAATGCACGAAAGTTTTCCCATATGATCTTCGAAAAATCATAGCAGAATAGAGAAACTACAAACACAAGAAAGTAATTCATATTAGCCATAAGTTTGTTCCTATTTGCGTTCTTATGGGTTGAAAAATAGGTTTGGCAACTTCATAATACTTCGTGCTAGCATCAAGTTGAGAGATCGTTTTAATATTTCGGTCTTCAATCTTTCAACTCATTCTAGTAGCAATGTCGATGCTCTTGGACATTTCAATGAGACTCTTTTCAAGTTGGTTTATGATGTTGTTTTATTTGATATCCAAACCTTGAATAGTCCTATTCTTGTAGTGGACACTCCACAGGACAAGAATATTTCAACGTTCACCTAAAATAGAGTAGAATATTTAGTCAAGGATACTGATATAAACTCGTTGGTGTTGATTACTTATCTGTTGCCATTAATTCAAAGGATGAACTCGTTAAAGTTCATTGACCACTTTTAGAACCTAGAGGATATTATTCAGTGGAAGGCCTCAAGCTTGATACAGTCTTTGTTTCTGTACCTTTTCTAATAAATTTCATTGAGTGCTAATTAAAATAGAACGACAAATCTTTGAGAGAAAAATCATATAGTGAATGCTAAGCTTATTATACGAAATATACATTTAAGTATGAAAGTGAACTATTTATCACATGTACTGACAGAGATGCACAGTACCTGCAATCAGAAAAATGCACGATAGTTGCACATCTGATCTCCGAAAAATCACAGCCGAAAAGAAAAACTACAAGCACAAGAAAGTAATTAATATTATCCATAAGTATGTTCGTATTTGCTTACGTATTGTTTGAAAAATGGGCTTGGAAACTTCATAATAATTCGTACTAGCATCAACTTGGGAGACCGTCCTAATCATCTCATCTTCAATTTTTCAACTCATTCTAGTAGCTATGTCAATGCTCTTGGACATTTCGATGAGACTCTCTTCGAGTTGGATTATGATGTTGCTTTATTTGATTTCTGAACCTTGAATGGTCCTATCCTTGTAGTGGACACTCCATGGAACAAGAATATTTCAACATCACCTAAAAATTGAGTAGAATATTAAGTCAAGGATACTGATATATAACTCGTTGGTGTTGATTACTTATTGTTTCCATTAATTCAAAGGATGAACTCGTTAAAGTTCATAGACCATTTTTGAATCCTAAAGATATTATTCAGTAGAAGGCCTTAAGCTCTATAGTGTGGTCCTTACTTCTTTATGTTGTCTAAGGACCACATAAATTTAATTTAGAGTGCAAATAAAAATAGAAGGACAAATTCTTAGTGTCGACGATGACATATATTTGTCTGTTTTATGGTGATTGTTCAGCAGTTTTTTGTCGACAATCCTTGATATTCTTTTGCAGTTGATTACTGTGAAATTTCTTTTAGTTGAACCATCATTCTGTTTTGTAGTTCACTCTATTTCAATACCACTATTACAGGTATTTTCTTAGGCTTATTTTCTGTCTTTTGGCTTTTAGATTTAATTTTTGTGTTGTACTATCAAATATCTCTGTCCAATTATTATATTGGTGTTTTGCGTTGATTTAGGTTGCACAGTCCACTACAAGAAAAAATATATCTGGTAACAATTTTTTTTTTAAGCATAGATTAATTATCATTAAAAAAGATTTTTTCGACAACAATTTTTTTTTATTGCATTTTCCAACTAATTAAAGTTATCAAGAACAAAAAAATTAAACACGCAACAACTTTTTTAGTTGTTGCCAAATATAAATTTTTTATTGTCATTGCTATACTTTCTTGTAGTGGTCGTAGTCGAGTTAGTGTTTGTCAGTTCTGCTATTTTTTTATTGTCGTGATTAGGGAAAGCTATTTTGTATTGAAATAATTGTTATAGTGAAGATGTTTGGGCGTTGTGATCCTGTGAATTTTACCTTTGATTTGAAGAGTTTTTTCATTTTAAATTTGGTGTTCTTTATCTTCTCTATTTTTGGATTTGCCTCTTTTTCGACATAAATAAATGCTTGCAATTGTGATAAAAATAGGTAAATATTGTAGCTTTGGAAGTGAAGAAGACGTTCAAAATAAATAATATTTTTTTTTAAAAAAGAAGGGAGAAATTTGGATGTCAACAACATGCACATCAATAAAGGCGGTTCATGTGAATTAAAAAAGCTCTTCCCCAAATTCCAAACAACCTATGATTAACATCACATCACCTCTAGCCTCTGTTGTTAGCATCACCTAAGGAGTAAGCGCTTCTGATCTCCAAAAAATCATGGCAGAAGAGAAAAACTACAAGCAAAAAAAAAAAGCAATTGACATTATCAATAACAAGACGATTCAAGGTTAAAATATCAAGTTAAACGACATCATAACTAAACTAAAAAAGAGTCTCATTAAAATGTCCAGGAGCATCAACATAGTTACTAGAATAAGTCAAAGGATTAAAGACCAAATAACTAGAAAAATCACCCAACTTGATGCTATCCTGTAGTATTATGAAGTTGTCAAGCCTATTTTTCGAAGGTGCTAATTAAAATAGGATATATTATTGAGAAATAAAATATACGAGAACAATATTTTAGTATAAAAATGAACTACTTATCACATGTACTCACAAAAAATGCACAACACATGCATAAAACTTGCACATTACTCTTCAAATTACAGAACACCTGCCCGTCATTTGTGTACTCACGAAAGTGCACAATAGCTTCATACTCTAGTATACTAAATACTAAGCTTATTTTACGAAATCCACATTTAAATTTGAAAGTAAATATATACTACATTCACTGAAAAACAAATGCGCAAAACTTACACTTACAAAAATGCACGAAACATGCAGATTAGAGTTTAAAGTGCATCGATCTGTTAAAGACCTTATATTGTAGAAAATATGTATATTGAACACAAATTTGACAATATAAAGAGGTTAAAGTGCGTGAAATGACAAATACAATCCATGAAAAGAATACACATCAAAGATGGAAAAAGTCAAAATCTGATTATAAGGAGTTACACCAGAAAACAATTCTGACAGAATTTTTTTACTGTGTGCCTCATATAATTGACATTTCAAACTTCTTTTTGTCTCAGAAGTTGGATTGGCCCAAATCGTACACTTTTGATCTGCATATTTTTAGTCCACTAAATTGTGAGACAAAAAGAAATCTCGTGTTAGGCAAATAATAAGTTTCCTACATCTACATTATTGATAAAATCTCTATATCACTTTGTTGACACCCATTTTGGCCCGCCACATGTGTAATTAATTGATCAAGCTTCTTGAATCTTAAATAAAGTAAAATAACCATTTGCAAAGCCATAAATATTTCCTAATTAGTTTTGGTGTTATTTTATTTGGCAAAATACCCTACTATGTATATATCTAGTTTTCGAGCACGTGTACATCATATCAATTCTCACAAGATCTATATAATAACTTCCACAAGTGACGATCATGTGAAATTGAATAAAAATAACACTAAACAAGAAAATTACAGGGAAATAGCCTAACAGAGATTCTTTATTGACTACAAATGTATAGATTATAGAACGTTGAGTTGAATAAGAAGCTTCAATAAAACTCATATATACTATTTGACTCCTGATTTAAAACTTGTCTCGGTAATTAAGGTGTGCTTCCTACTTGTTCTAAATGGTTGATGAATATAAACTATAATTAGAAGAGCAAAAATTTGAATTATACAAACACTAACCGGTAGCTAAATATACAAAATCATTTAGTTGATGTCATCTTAACAATTCAAAACACTTTTTTTTCCTCCTTTCTTGATCTTTCTGAGAGAAGTTCTCCACTATCAATCAAACGTAAAGGAAAATAAAATATTTTCCCAGATATTGAAAACTCAATATATATATATATATATATATATATATATATATATATATATATATACATATATATATATCTAAATATGTATATATAGATATATATATATACATATATATATATATAGATATATATATGTTACATATATATATCTATATACATATATATGTATATATATATATATCTATATATATATATATGTATATATATATATATCTATATATATATATATAGTGGAGAACTAAAATTACAACTTACACTATATAATAGTGGAGAACAATTACACTGCTATAATTGCTACAACATTTTTCAGTGACCCAAATCAACCAAGGCTTTGAAAATTATACACATACAAACAAAAACAGAAAAGAAGAAAACATTAAATTGAAAAAATATTTTTTCTTAATACCAAACTAAGTAAATAAAGGTTGCATTGTTCATAGCATTCTCTACGAAGCTTGAAACTAGACGGTTTAGGAGAGTGGTTAAATTCATTTGATAAAACTAGCATGGGATTCTCATTTCCCCATATGGCACCCTATTCTTTTGCCTACATTCCCCAATGTCACCACCAAATGTGTAAATTGAAAACAACATAGAACTAACCAACTCACATTATGCCCTTCATCTTAAATCATCTACACATTTTCCTTTTCCTAACTTGTCAAGCATCAAGTCTAATCCTGAACCTTTTGCAGCTTTTAAAAAAGAGAAAAGACATCATTTAACCCCTGAACTTGGCATGAAAACTCAGTTTGGAAACTAAACTTAACTTCTATTTATTTACCCCCCTTAACAACTTACGATTTAATTATCTTCCCCCTCTAGTGGCCGCTTCGGGCGCGTGTTTGACAGCGCCACACCCGCGCGTTAATTAATTTTTGTTAACGTTTTTTTTTTTTTTTAATACAAAACGACTGGGGAACGATTATAATTCGTTCCCCCTTTTTAATACCAACCCGACCCACCACCCTTTAGAATTAAGTTCAACTTCATCTTCATCTTCATCACCTTCAATCGCCCCCATTTTTTTTTTCCCCATTCATGAAATTCTCTTGCTCACACCATTGCTCCTTCATATATGTATTCTTCCTCCACGAAATTTCTCCATCAAATTTCTCCTCCAAATTTCCGTCCATAATCGCTCCGTGTTCTAATTCGAAAATTTTGTGGGTTCATAAATGTCTCAAGGTAGTCGTTCATCTCACGTAAAATGTAATTGTGGCACCATTGCAAAACACCTCACTTCATCGACTCCTAGTAATCTCGACGAAATTCTACAAATGTCCGAGGCCTAAGGGCAATTCTTGTGGATTTTGGGAATGGGGAAGATGAATTGTTTCGAGATGCATGGAATAATGTTCAAAGTTTGACGTCGTTGTTAGATGCGGTCAAGATCGAAAGGGACAAATTGCAAGAAGAATTAATTGCCATTGAGGCTAGATATCTAAATGAAGTTAACAAAATGAAGGAGGAATTAATTGGCTTGAAGAGTAAACAACAATTTGACTTGAAAAAAGTTCTAAACTTGGAGGAGAAACTTGCAAATACAAGGATGTTGCTTTTGATTTCGTGGGGAATATTTATTGGCTTTTTGGCGGCTTCGTTAATCAACTGAATTTATGTTGTTGTATGTTGTAATCGCGTAGTAGGTAATGTAAGAACTTTATGGTCTTGTTGTAATGTAAATGTCATGGAAGAACTTTATGCTCTTGTTGAAGAATTTTGTTGTTATGGGACCTTGAAAATGATAGCATAAGTCGAGAAATTTTATAAATTACTTTAAATAGAGAATCAAACCTAATCTATCATTACTATCTCCGGATCCTTATAATTTAACAAAAAACACTATGCGTTCTCATCTAAACATGCCTTAAAACACAACACATCTCCTATCCCTAATCTGGTAAGATCAATGAAGGCTTTCCAACCTTGAGTAGGCGCGTGTATATGCCAACCTTGTATTTCATATTATACTCATGATCGTCGTAATGAACAACGACGTCCTTGTCGTGTTTGGAAGAAATTCCATGATTTGGAAGGATCCGTAAAAAAAAAAAAAAAACGTTATTACCAAAAAGAGGTAAAAGAACAATTGAAAATATATAATACGACAAGACTTACGAAACGTCTTTTTCGACGTACGATTTCGTCAATTCTTTGTCAAAACACGCGGCCATTTCCATTTCATCCATCTTAGATGGCCTCTTTAATGTCACTATATGTGTTAAGAGTTATTTGAGTTGAGGAAAGTGAAATGGAAAGAAGGCCTATTTATAGTTGAGTTGAGTTATAGTGTTAGTGTGATCAAGTACTTAATGATGTCTCGGATTCATCAATTTTTTGGGCGGATTGCCCTTCTTTTGGGGTGGTCTTTAAATTTTTGCCCCTCATATTTGTGGTCTTTAAATTATGCCCCTCATATTGCTGGTCTTTAATTTTTGCCCCGCGCAGTTCGAGTTCGAACCCCGTCAAGCAAAAAAATTAAAAAAAAAATCGCAAGACAAGGGTTGAATCGCAAACGGGACCCAAGATACTTTTGTTAAGGAATTACAAATTTTACGCCGAACCCATACTCATACCTTATGGGCGGTACTGGCATAAGTATGTCATCCGCATAACTTTGATAATTTCTTCACAAAGTTATGCCGGTGGGGGCATACTTAATGGGCAAACTTTCATCACAACACTTGCACATAACACAAATTGGTTCTACACTCAAGCCCCATTGTATGATCCTATTACAAAAGCCTTCCATGTAAGCACAATCACATTGTGAAATATATTTGGTCGAGTGGCATGTTGAAACACCATAAATTTTCGGTGCTGACTCTTTCAGGGATTACCTAATAATTGCAAGAATTTAGTTCGAATCAAGCTTTTTCCAAAGTTGAGAAGAAGTATGCACTTGCTCCAGGATTCTCCAAGAACCAATAATTTGTCTAACCATCCAATATATCCGGCCAACAATCGTTAAATTGGTCAAATCCTACTCTTTGACATAGTAGGCATGGATCCACTTTATCCATAAAATTTTATGCCGGACCCAGCAATAACTTTGTGAAGGAATTATCAAAGTTATCTTCGATCCGGGATACTTATGCCAAGTTCCGCCCATAAAGTATCTCGAGTCCCAAGATAACTTTGATAATTTCTTCACAAAGTTATCTAAAGGTGGGGGCATACTTTTAATGGGCAAACTTTCTTCATCACAACACTTGCACATAACACAAATTGGTTCTACACTCAAGCCCCATTGTATGATCCTATCAAGCCTTTCCATGTAAGCACAATCACATTGTGAAATATATTTTGTCGAGTGGCATGTTGAAACACCATAAATTTTCGCCTGACTCTTTCAGATTACCTAATAATTGCAAGAATTTAGTTCGAATCAAGCTTTTTATAGAAGAAGTATGCACTTGCTCCGGGGGATTCTCCGAAGAACCATAATTTGTCTAACCATCCAATATACATGTTAAATTGGTCAAATCCTACTCTTTGACATAGTAGGCATGGATCCACTTTATCCATAAACTTTTATTGAATAACTTTGTGAAGGAATTATCAAAGTTATGCCGGACCGCATCTCTTATGCCAAGTTCCGCCCATAAGGCATAAGTACATAACTTTGATAATTTCTTCACAAAGTTAGCGCCGGTCATACTTTTAACGGGCAAACTTTCTTCATCACAACACTTGCACATAACACAAATTGGTTCTTAAGCCCCATTGTATGATCCTATTAGCGATGCTAGTGATCTTCCATGTAAGCATAAATTTGAAATATATTTTGGTCGAGTGGCTTTGTTGAAACACCATAAATTTTGATTGACTCTTTCAGATTACCTAATAATTTGTCTAACCATCCAATATGTCGCCCAAGCCTTTGTTAAATTGGTCAAATCCTACTCTTTGACATAGTAGGCATGGATCCACTTTATCCATAAACTTTTATGCCGGATAAGATAACTTTTGTGAAGGAATTATCAAAGTTATGCCACCAAGATACTTATGAATTGGTCAAATCCTACTCTTTGCATTGAATGCAAATTTTAAGCATTCAATGCATTTTGACTGCTTCAAATGTGAATATCAAGCTCAACGTTCTTGAAATGAAAACTGACAAATACTATATGCATTTAGTGTTTACACAAAACGATAAAACGACTTCTCTATGCATTTAATGTCATGCACTGACACCGGGAAACCTGGAAATTGATATAAAATTGCAGTACCGCTTAATATTTAAGAAACGAATGTCAATACGGGCAAAATTGCGGTGTTTGCTTAATATTCCAACAATAGAATGTCACTACGGGCAAAATTGACAATTTCTTCAAAATTGATAAAGCCTAAGTGCATATTTGTTTGACAAATGTACATCATCTACCATAATTGTTTCACAAAAACAACATTAAAATGGAAAAAGTCAAATTGATAACAAGTCGTTACATCAAAGACATAAAAGAAAACAATTTCATTTCGACGGTGATGAACTTTTGACTTAAAGAGTTCAACCGCCTTTGCCCTTGTTCTCATTCTTTTTGTCCTTTCATTCAAGACCTTGGTGTGTCATAGCCGGGACTACTTTTCCATTTTAGTCCTCCCGGGTCTTGGTTTGTGTTGTCCAAGACTACCGTTGACTACCGCCGAATTCATAGGCATGTGGTTGAGTCCTTTGCCATTCCTGCATTAGCAAAATAGATATCCATTAGGCTAAATAGATCTCCATTAGGCTAGATTGTTTAAATGTTAACGAGGTTCGCAAACTTACATTGACAATTTTGAAACCACTTTGGGCGAAGTACTCCCATTCCCACAACTCTTGGCCTCTTAAAGGTGCCCTCTTTCAAGAATCGATGCACTTGCATCTAAGTCACAGGTGTCAAACACTTAGAATTGTAAAATTGATTGCTGTATAATTCTTAACAAGCTAAGTAATACTGTGATGTAGACATTCCGTACCCCTTCCCATTGAAATGCTTAGCCCATGGCCTAATTCATATTTTAGTAGTTAGAGTCAATGTAAATCGTAATATTTAATCAAGTAGTAAATAACAAGGAGAGTTTTTACCGTTTGGTAGAACTCTCTTGGTCTTCCCTTCCTTACTTGGCTGGGAATTACTTGGTACCGTAGAAGAACCAACACTTGACCTTGTTGAACTAGTACTTGTCCCTCTCCCCCTTGCCCTTCTCTCGCTCTCAGATGTGTGGATTCATAGGACAACCCTTCTTATTGTGACCCTTGCATGGCAATGTCATCTCTAACACTCTTTTTGACACTTGCCTTGTGTTCCTTTCTTCTACACTTCCTTGGCCTTGGCTTTAATCTCGTGTGGGAGGACCGTTGTCTTTGGCCACATTGCCATATTAGTAATGGTGTCAAAGTATATGAGTTGTATGTTTTCGTGTAAGTGTCCTTAGTGTACCAATGTGCAACATAGTCAATAGGTTCCAATTTTCTCGAAATGAAGTCATATGGCATGACAAATAGTGGGAATACCTTTCAAAGATCCAAGATCTACAAGTGCAAGTATTGCCTGTTCAGATTTACTATGAATTTATTACCCCTGGCCCGTCCTTGACCCTCAAAGCCATATTCACCATTCCATTCAAGAGTACACTTCATTGACTTTGATGTGTTCTCTTGAAATACCTTCAAAGCCATTGGGCTGATGTTTGTTATCCAAGTCTCGTAAAACTCTCTTAGTTGTCCTACCCTTCTCATCATTTTGACTCTAATTTCCTCAAGCATTGGATAATGGTCTCCAGGTTTTGCCCCAAAATCCGTGAATTAAAACTCTACCATGTTGTTGTCAACACTATCACAACGGTCGAGGTATTTAAAGTAGACCTTGGACCACCTATCTATGTTGTAATACAACAAATCTCCATTTATTCCATCACCTAACTTCTCCATATGATCCAAATTTTTTGCAATTTATGTGGACTTAGCACATCTCCGTGGCGCTTTCTAATCTCTTGCCTTTCCATTTTTTGGAAAAATTGGCAAGCACATGTCTTGCACACATTCTTTGTTCGATTTGGCAACAGATCCTTAATGGCTATATCCGGACCCTACAATAACATGTAAAAAAATATTAGGTGACAAGAGAGCAAAGATAAGTTAAAAAAGAGAATGAAAAAAAGAAATCAATAACCAAGAATACATTACCTTTTGCATATCGAAAGAGTTGTCACAATCGGCCCCATCTCCAAGCTCAAGATCATGCCTTAGAATGTTGACAAACCATCTCCAAGTAAAAGTATTCTCAATCAACATTGGTAGCATCGGTTGTTCCTATCCTTACAAACAACCACAAGCAATTGCCCTTTACTAACACCTTTAAAAAACACCCATCCAACCCAATTGCTCTCCTACAACCAAATTTTTGAATGCTTCTTCATGGCATCAAAACATATATAAAAGGATTTGAAACCTTTGATTCCACCTTCAAAAGTTTCTTCACTCAAACTTAACCACACATGTGCTACCCGGATTAGTCCTTAAAAGCTCATCCCTATAGTCCAAAATTCTTTTGAACTCCTCTACATTGTCACCCATGATTTGTTGCAAAACAATGCCTGGCTTTCCTTATATATATATATATATAATATATATATATATATATACCAAGTGTGTGCCATTGCACTTGTGAATAGGATTATAATTCTTCACAACAAAATCATTTGTTCTAGAATCAGAATCGGCAAACAATAACCATGGACGACGACTAGCAGCACTTTACCCTCACCCTAGTTGGTTCATTGACATATTTATCCAACTCTACATGTTCTTGAACTGCATACCTAGTAAGTGCTTTCCTAAACTGCTTAGCACTTTCAAATGCAAGACCAGTCTCCCAAACTATTTCTTTACACTCATGATAAAAAATAACCCTATTTCTAATTCTTTTTTTGGTCTCCTTGACTTTTTTGTAGGCTTTTCAACCACACCTTCGTCATCACTTCATCATCACTCTCCTATTTCAAAGCTAACAGTTCATCCGAGTCATAAAATGGCTCATCCCCACCCAATTTTCCTTCAAAAGTACTCTTACTTCTAGATAAATATTCATCATGTCCCATATCTACACCCTTTGGCCCTAAATCTATCCCTTCGCATCTCTTAGCCTTATCTTTCTTCTTTTTTGATTTTAGAGCCACCCTATCTTTCCTTAGATTCCTAATGAACATCACTATCAAATTCTTCTTCTTCACCTTCTCTACCACTACATTGTCGCGATTCACTCTCACTTTCTAAGTCTAATCATCATCATCATCACCGACGGAAGTAAGAGAGTGCAACGAAGGCCCACCCAAGGTTCATCAAGATAGCCCTCTTCAAACCCTAAGCCTTCACTACCCCCAAATGTTTGACTACCTCATTTACCTTTTCATTTATATCTTGGGTTATCAAAAAGCAAGAAAGATTCCCCATTCTTGGGTAATGCCGGTACAGGTTCCTCAACAAGATGTCGAAAAATTACAACAATATCTCCGTTTTTTAATTGAGGTGCAATACCAATAATGTCCCTATCACTTTTAACTTCTACTACAAATCGACATTTAGGTATGATATATACACAACAAGATGAAACATTATAACCATTTCTTTAACATAGTAAACAAGCTCAAAATAAGAGAATTTATCAAGATCAACATCAAAATAATCCTACACTACCTCCAACATACTTAATACGATAGGTTTTTTCTAAAATCCTGGTTAAACCTTTGCCACAAACACATCGTCCATTTTCTTCACAAAACCTAAAATTATAAACAAATGAAAAATTACAAGATTCGCTTACCATTTACACCAAAAAAAAAAAGAAAAAAAGAAAACGAAGTTAAAGATTAATTTTTTGCAACGAGAAATCGAAATCTACACAAACCACTAACGAGAACAACAAGAATCGTGTACCTTTGTGGCCTAACTAATCTTCAATATCACTTTAAAACGACAAGATTTACGTATATTTTCGGATTTTAACTTTGCAATGATCGGTTTGTGGAGGGTTTGGTTGTGTAGTGGAAAGGGGAAAAGTTGTCGCTGGAATAAGGTATTTTGTTTATGGGTCTGATATAGAATAAAAAATAAGTTGGGGAATTAATAAATGACGTGGACCAATTAGGCTCGCGTGTGTCTAACACGCCCGTACCCTCGGGAACCGGGCCACTGGTATGGAAGATAATTAAATCGTAAGTTGTTAAGGGGTAAATAAATAGAAGTTGTTTGGTTTAATCGAGTTTTCATGCCAAGTTCAGGGGTTAAATGATGTCTTTTCTCTTTAAAAAATGAATATGTACAAATTCACCGAGGATGCAATGACTCGAAAAAAAGTTCCTAGCCGTTGTTTCTCACAACTTGGCAATTCTTTTTATTCTTAATGTACATAATTGCAATAAAAGTTTATCTGATATAGAATATTTTTCAATTTGGTAGAACAAGGGGGGGTGTTTGGTATGGAATATTTTTTGACTTTTTCTTGTTTGGTTGGTTAAACTATTTCGAAAAATATTTTATTTAGGAATATAAGTTCCTTAAAAATGACTTCCCAAGTGGGAATACGGAAAACAAATTTTATACGTAGCTTTCCATGGTCATTGTCTCCATCCCAGCCCCGACGGCCCCAACCCCATTCCTTTCACCATCACACCCCATAGTGTTTTCCTAGATTACATACTACAAATACTTTTGGGACACTATTTTTTTCCTTATGTGCCAAACACTAAAACTAAATAAGAGACTCACTTATTTTCCAATAAAACATTTTCCTATAGGAAAAACACGCTTAAATCTTTTTGTTTCTATATTCAATTAATAATTGTTCAACATAATTTTTTCACAAGTACATTTATGAGACTCCCATCGTATGAGTGATGCCAATTAGTGACAGCACCATCATCTTCTTTTCTTTCAACTTTCAAGCACTGGATCAAGAATACTCTGCTCAATGTTTAACTGCATGGAAGTAAAATACAAAGACTTGATGTTATGCAAAATGTCTTCTAGTATAGCATAATGGGTATTATGTCATTTGGTGACAAGGTTTCTGTTCGGACTATTATTACGAAAAGATAAGAGGGCAAAAAAGGGAACAACAACAAAACCTTCTCTAGGATAATTTGGCGAATAAAAATCACTTTCTAAGTAGCGAAGTCAAAATTTTTATTAAGGGCGGTCAAAATATAAAGAAGTATACACGCGAAAAAGTCAAGAAAACTCAATATATAGTACATATACATAAAAAGAATAATCCACCTAATTACATTTTTTTTTTTGCTAAAGGGGTGTCATAAATAAATATTTATCGGTTCGGGTGTTTACGCCAAATTATATAAATTTACTATAGTATGGTATTCCATTAGTTCCACTTTTGTTTAGAGTGTGCTTGGCGTCTTCACAGGCTCTTTTAATAATTAGTTGTAGTAACGTAAAATATCAACAAAGCGACTTGTTCATCCGCAATTACAATAATCAGCTTCTTTATCTTCCAATTCACGTGTATGACACTTTTGTAAGCCTCTGAAACAATTATACACCAAACAAGTTGCAGACAATTTGTACCAGTTTCTAATTCTTGTTAAGTCCTTTTTTTCTATTTCCACATGTTGAAACAAATATGTCCCATTGTATGATGAGTCGGAGAGAAGGAAATGAAATGTATACACGGTTTACATCCGATCAGGACCGTTAACCTTCCTGTCAAGTTCGATCTAATAAATAATGATCTTTTGTCCATCTATTTGCCACCTCATATATAAAATCCTTGGCTTATTTGCCGTTGCACTTTGGCCTCCTTCTGTTAGTTAAGGTATTTTAATTTGAAAAATAAAATTTTACGAATATGGGAGTTAATTGGTCATATATATATAAGTTTTTTTTTTTTTTTTTTTTAATCACGTACCTAATTAAATTACAAAAGACAAACAAAGAAATTAGACTACAATTGAGCGGGTTGGGTTATAACCCGTTGTTAGTCCATTTCAATACAAGCAACTTTTGGATTGGCATTAACAGGTCCCCGAGAGGATGGAATAAGGAACTATTGTGGGCTGAAAAGTATGCAAAGAGCATAAGTCACACGGCTAAAATATACAGGATGACATTAGCTGCTTCAGTCTATTTTATATGGAGAGAAAGGAATATATGCAAGGATTTTTCAGAACAAAAAACAGACCACAACAATGTTGATTAAGCAAATGATTCAAGAAATCCATATCAAAGCAGGGAAAGTTGCAAAGCTTGGAGGATGGCTGGAGAATCATAATTTCTATCCTTAGATGCCAATTTCTATACTTTTTCTTGGTTTCTGTTAGCTTAAATTGGTACCTGTGCTCTTGATGTTAGGTTTTTGTTTGTTTGATACCTGGCTGGAGGCTTTGTGGGGATTGTATATCCAACAAATACTCTATGTTTCTCTGTTTTCTAATGTTCCATTTTGGTAATGAAATGAAAGTTAGTTACCAAAAACAACTTTTGGACGGATTATTTAACTCGATCCATTTTGACCGTTCAAATTGAGCCCTACCTGCCCATTTGACACCCTTATTTCCACTAACACCTATCATTCACAAAGTTATTTTGTAACCAACATCAAACAGTGATACTCTGCACACACAAAGTTAAAATTACGAGTTCACCTTTTGTGTCATTATTGAGAAGGCTTAATAAAGCATGAGACGTGCAAGAAGCCTCTTTTCTATAGGGCTTCATTTATATATGAAAAAAATGGTCTAGTATGCCCCTATATCCTAATTACTTGATGGTGATGCCCATGCTTCGCACGGGCACGACATGAGCTAATGAAAAACATCATATTATTTAGTATTACAACATTTCTTTGAAAGATGTATAGAAAATTACTTAATATGATTTCATCTTAAGTTTTTGTTCCGTTGCAATCCTTACACGTTGTCTTATCTTCAAAGACATATCCTCCAAGTTTTAATATCACATAACTAAAAAGGCGTCACACTCTTTTAGAACAGATCAAAGAAACTAACTGAGGTTCTTTACAAAGAGTATAAATTAAATTATATAATACACGTTTTGACAGTTTCAAGATCGTTTGGTAATTCAAGGGCATATAAGCAACTCTTCGTTGATGCCAGAGACAGTTATGCTGCTACTACTGTCGCAAACAGTCCCGCTCGTTCGAATAACGGAGCATGAAGCTCATAACCTTCTCAGATTGTCTGACACTATCACCAAAGCAAAGATAATACCTGCAAAATGTTGCTGCTTGTTTAGTTTTAGAATGTAATTGCCACAAAAAGGGAATTTCTGAAATGAATCGAAATTAAAGGGAATTTCTGAAATGAATTGAAATTAATGGTGGTCATGTTGGGCTAAAACGGCCCAAAGATATTCTTAACATGATGTGATATTATCCGCTTTGGGATTAGTTACTCACGGTTTTTTTTTTCTCAAAAGCGCCTCACATCATTAAAGAGTATCCAACTCCTTATAAATAACTCCCTTTTCTTTTCGGCTATCAATGCTAAGACTTTTGTTCGCAGACACCCAACAATCTCCCCAAGAAGCTCAAGCCCACGTTCCACGTATCATTATCATACCACTGCTGTAGATTCAACGCGCGCCACCCACATCGGTATTTACCGTCACCGAAGCCCAAAGAGCCGTGGAACGCATCTTCAAAGCTACGGGTAAAGGTCGTAAACCGCCCATGGGACGGCAAAGACACTAAGCCGGCCCCACGCCACACTCCTCTATCTTCACACTCGTCCCGTCAAACCATTGGCTCGATATCGCTTGTTGGGCTAAAACGGCCCAAAGATATTCTTAACATGATGTGATATTGTCCGCTTTAGGATTAGCCCGCACGGTTTTCTCCAAAAGGCCTCACATCATTAAGAGTATCCAACTCCTTATAAATAATTCTTCTTTTTTTCAACTATTAGTGATTTTTGTTCGACACCTAACAGTCACAAGCTTAAAGATAATTATCAACAAAAAACCACCCATCATTCCAAACACAAACTATTAGCCAAAAATATGGTATGTTTGAAAACACATGCAGAAAGAAGTCTCCATAAATTTAGGCATATTCATTGATGAATCTAAAGGAAATTTCTTCCTTACAAACAACATTTTGACAAATAACATAGTCAATATAGGAGAAATTTATAAGCGGACAATCATGGTTCACTTTCAACAATTTTTCACTTGCCTCGTCTTAATCCCAATGCAATGCTCTATTACAAGTAATAGAAGCACTTGCACTTCCACAATCTATTTAAAAAAGGGAAAAAAAAAAAAAAACTGATTGAGGCTTATAATCTGCAAGTGTCGAAAGTACTGTTCTCTTTAGATGCACCAGAAAAAGTGATTTTGTATAAGATCAGGCAAAGCTTGCTCCACTACAGTTACACACAGAGACAAACTCAAATTGTTAACCTAACCTAATCTAGTACTCTAGAAAGATGACGATATCTACAAAGAGACCCATTATTCTCATATTTGTTGCAGCCTGGTAAATGAACTTGCGTCCTTTTTCAGCGGATTTTAGATTGTGAATTTAGCTTTACAATATTTTAGGTTACAAAGGCTAAACGTCCAGTACTTGTTCGAAGCTTGATGAATATGAATTTAGCAGCAGCCTAACCTAATCTAGCCATCTAATTGTACATGTTATTAGTCACAGCAATTTCTAATGTGGTTATAGTAGCATTTCAAATTTAGAATTAACATCGTAAATATTTAGATGCAGGGGAAAAAGAGTAAGGTCTATTAAATAAAAGCATAAACCGAGAAAATGTACAGTATACATTATTTTTTAGCCAACTGCTATAAGCAGAGTAATAATACACATAAGACAAAACATGCCCAAAATTTCTTCAACAACAAAGAGTTAAGTGAGTCAAGGCCATTTTCAGGTACATAACCCTAGAACCAGCTAAATCATCTATTAGCCGAGTATTGTTTCGTGAATTCCTTCAGCCACACATTTGGTCAAGGTATCTGCAAAAATTTCAAGAGGAAGTCACTAAGAATTGCTTTGTCAGGGTAATATACAGATATTTCAAATAATTGAAATAACAAAGTGATAAAAGAATGCAGGAAAAATATGTGCAATGTATACATATAGATATAGATAAGTGTAAAAGTGTAAATAGCATTTTCCTTTGTCCATGTACGGAAAATGGATAAGGTTAGAGGCACTATCCTCCAAAGCTTCCTCGATATTTCCAAGAGAGATATCAAATGATGAAGGAGGAAGTAAAGCAAAACTCAGTATTGAGTATGAATGAAACTAAATCGTACTCTCTATATATATAAAATAGGAAAGATATAAGTAATGTGGTTAAATCAAGTGGCAAGCTAATAATATCCCACTTGGAAATTTTAACACAAAGTTGATGAGAATCGTAATAAATTTTTTGAATTTAAATGAAAAATAATTTTTTTGAATAAATGGCTAAAATTTTGTGTTTGAATAGAAAGAAAAACAAATCAGTTTTCAACAAGGAGTTCTTCTCTATTCAAATTAAAAAATTCAGATGCTATCAGTTTTTCTTTTTGCCTTATCTTTTGTCAAATCAAATCACCACTTAATAATAAATAATATTATTGATTTCATAATATCAATAATAATAATAATAATAATAATAATTCAAAAGAATAATAATAACGATAATAATAATGACGATATAATAATAATAATAATAATAATAATAATAATAATAATAATAATGCAAGCTAATAATTAGTCACTTGGAAAATTTAGGGAAAATGTTTATTAAATTATTAAATTATGTAAAAACATTAAATTTTTAATTAAAGGATAGTTTTTTTTTTTTTAAATTGAATTGAAAGATAAATTAGAATCCATGTCAATTATAACTGAACTTGAGATATCTTAAATTTTTACTAGCCATCCGTCTACACCAATATTTTTCTAATATAATTAAATTTTATCATGGATAGGGACTTGAAATAATATAAAATTTATGTCGTCACTGAACAAATTTTAAAACTCCTACACGATTAAAGTGGTGTGGTAGTGAATTAAGTACTAGCGTATTTCAAGCAAATGAGGAAAAAGAACAAAAAAAAAAAAGAAATTAAAAAAAAAAAAAAACTAAACAACTTTTGGCTTCTGAAAAAAGATGTTTATTAAATGAATATTAAAAAGTAATTTCCATAAACTTAATTAATTTAAGGAATTTATAGAGTTGTAATCCTTGATGTAGGATAAGGATAAACGGTATCTTGAAATCCTATCTTTATCTTTTCCAATGAATACTCATTAAAGCATTATTTTTCCGAAAATGTATCATATTCCTAATAGCTTATTAACTGGTATTATTTATGAATTTGAATTTAAATGAAATTTGAATTGGAATGAGATTTCAACTTCTTAACCTCTTATATATACCCATCATGTAATACATAAATCAAATTAGGTTTTCTTCTTAAAGTTACTCCTCCTACCATTATGACTTCTTTCATCAGCTGCTTTTTCTCCTCTTTTCTTTTTAATAAAAGAATATGTCATTATAGTCGTAGTTTGCTTAAAAAAAAAGGCTCTGTTTGCTTTAAGTTATTTTTTGCTAATGGTTGTGTTTTATAGTGCGATTAATGCAGTATTTTATGATCTAATTTGCATTGTTTCTCCATCATTTTGTTGCAGAGACTACTTGCCTGTTCTGAACTTCTCATCAATATCTTCGCATAATTCATATGGTAAGTTCTCTTCTTTCTAATTTTTTTCATTTCAATGAAGATCATATTGCAATGTGTACTAACAATCATAAATTTATACTTCTACAGAACTCTATACAATTCAAGTAAAATATACATATTTTTTGCTTTTGCTTCCAATTCTGTGCGGATGTTTTGGATAAGACATTAGAATGATCAAAGAGATTTCAAGAAGATAAAAACTTTAATCTTAATATCAGACTATTTTGGGGGTGGGGTGTGCGGGGGGGGGGGGGAAGTGGTTGAAGCACTAATTAATGATAGAAGATACAATTTAATTATAATTTTCGAGGAAACTGCTTTGATGTTGAGAGGTTTTCAACTTTCTCGATGTGATAGGCATATTATTATTGAAACATAATCTGAACAACCACTAAAGATAAACGAACTGAATGTTATCTATTTTGATATGCGATATCCTTCATTTTTTCATATGGTGAAAAAGGCTACAGACGGATTAATTCCCTTTTGAATGGGGATGTTGAATAAATTGGAGAATGTCGTAACATGCAAGAATATTTGCTTATAACATTTAAGAAAGGATGGAGTTTCAATTATTGTATCTTCCAAGACATTATTTCAGTAACTTTTAATTGATCCAATCTAATCTTTGAATTTGAATATATTAGGATTTATTAAAAGTAGTTAAGAGCTGATATCAATAAAGTGTTAGCAGATGTAGTTTTCCGTTAATTTTATTGAATTTTATCTAATACTTTTTTTGGTTATTTTTTGCTAATTTCATTGAATAAAATATACTTATAATTTTTTTATTGAATTTGTTTGTCTTATCCTTACGTTTATTTATATTTGTTTATATATGTAAGTGAAAAATCAAGTTGTTATGGAACCACTAAAACGGAATAATAGAATTAAGAAATCATTTATCACTACTTTATTAAAAACATTTATGCTTTGGCCATGCATTTTTCTTTTCTACGTTAGTGTTTTTTATGTAATTATTTAATGAATATATTTTGATTCAATGTTTTGAATATATGCATGCCCAAGTTTTCTTTACAACTTTTCGGTAACAGGTTAGGGGCGGAGCTACAGCCATGTAAGGGTGTTCACGTGAACATCCTTCGTCGGAAAATTACATGGTGTATATAGGTCAAATTCTACTAAATATGGCTGCATATAGAAAATTGCACATCCTTGATGCAAACACGACCTTTAGTCCAGCGGTGAAGGGTGTGCAGAGATGCTTTGCGTCTCATGTCACAAGATCGAACATGCTACATGAGCATTTTTTATTGGTGTTTTGCTTGTTTAAAATTAATTGACGAGTGAAATAGAAAGGTCCCCTAATTCTCAATGATTATCTATCTCCCTATTCTCTCTTTCATCCTTTTGTATTTTTTCTCTCCTTAGTCAAATTGACTGTCTCTCATTTTCTTATCCACCTTAATTTTACTTTATTTATTCCTTAATCTTACTTTATTTAATTTTTCATTCAACCTTTATCTCTATTTACCCATTTTGTGTGGGTGTGTGTGTGTGTATATATATATAATAGATGTGTGTGTGTATATATATATATATATATATATGTATATATAAAAGTCATTATAGAAGTATTAATCGTTTTGTCTTTGTTTGGAGCTTAATCCTTTTTGGAAGTTTTCAGTAACTTTAAGTCCTCTTCTATATAAATTTGTGTGTAATATATTTGAGTATTTTTTCAAGTTTATGTACCTTTGATTTCTCTTCTCTAAATATATTAAATATTGTGGCCGGCTCAATTAAAAGCTTAAATGGTTAAAACTAACATAGTAGCTTTATTTAATTAAATCTTCAACATCTTCACTATCCTCTTTGATTACTCTTTTGTTAACTTCTATACGTTACTTTGATTTGTACGTATTATTTTTTATGGATTTTGACTAGTCGATTTTCTTTAGTTGACTTTTTATATTAGTTATGATTTATAACCATTACATGTTTTCTTTATGATTTAGTTCAACAATGTATAGTTTTATTTTAAAAAAATTGTGCACCCGTTCACCAGGATTTTTTTTCCTACATGCACGATTTACTTCTTTGAAGTTTGCACGTCCTTGCCGAAAAATCTGGCTCGGCCATTGTAACTGGTAAGTTAGGTGATTAACTTGTGTATATGAGACTTGCCGAAAAATCTGGCTCCGCCACTGTAACAGGTAAGTTAGGTGATTAACTTGTGTATATGAGACTATTGTCATAGGAAATAAAAAAAAGAGAAAAGATGAGAGTTGTCTAACCAATTAGAAATGCCAAAAATAGAATGAAAGAAGAAAGTGAAATGACAAATCAAAAGTCATGGTAAATTATACGACCTTGAATATTGTGGAGGCTTGAAAGAGGGAGGTGATTATAACACAACAAGAAATTTTTTTTACTCACATATGAATATTTGCATTATATTTATGAATGATTGAACGTGTATATATATATATATATATATATATATATATATATATATATATATATATCACAAACTTGACGAGTAAGGACATAAAAACAAATGACAAGTTATTAAAATGTCAGTTACAATAATAAAGAGATCTAATAAATTTCAATAATATATATGTGTGTGTGTGTTGGGCAAAAAGGATATTTAGCCAAGTGGCTTGGTACAAAGTCATAATTGATGAGTTTTTAAAAAAGAAACGTGTGAACTACTAATTGAGTTTTTAAGTTAGTGACGTTCTATAATAAATAAATTAGTAGAATAAAAAAATTGAATTTTATTAATAAGTTTATAAATATATTTTAATGTAGGTAATACAAAAATAATTAATAGAATTAGAGGTACATTTTAAAATAAATTCCTAAAAGATTATTTTTGATATTTTAAATGAATTTTAAATTATAATTTTAAAAATAATTCATTAACGATTATCAAATTTCATTATAGAAAATAGAGAATAAGAGAGAACTAAAACGTCTTTTTAGGTAATGGAGAAGTGAAACTTAAATGTACAATATGAATGATTGAACGTATTTATAAGTGTGTCACAACTACAACTTGACGGGTAAGGACATAAAACCAAATGACAAGTTAATAAAATGCCAGTTGACAAGTATACACGACATGTGCATACATACATATTTAATGAATGTAATGTTAAAATAACAATCATAAGATATAGTGTTTGATTTTTCAACTAATCATAAAAGGATTACTTAATTTATAATGTTAATGAACTTAAATAAGAATCTATAATAAGACATAAAAATATTTAAATTATAGGTATAATTATTGAGTTAAAAAAATAAATATTATATATAATATAAAAAGGTATGACCTAGATGGGGACCAAGAAGCATTAATTTGGACAATAGGAATTGGTGCTGGCTCTTTGTCATTGCTTTGTAAACGAATCTGCCAATTGATCATGAGAAGTGATATGTTGAAGACTGATGACTTGATCAACAACAAGTTCACGAATATAATGACAGTCCACTTCGATGTGCTTTGTATTTTCGTGGTGGACCGGATTTGTTGCTATCTGTATTGCACTAGTATTGTCAGCATGTAACGTAGTGGCGCGATCGACAGGGATATGAAGTTCTGCCAGCAGCCGACGTATCCACACAATTTCAGAGCAAGCAGCTGACATTGATCTATATGTATTGAAAATGTCAAGGTTGTAATAGGCATTGCATAGGATAAATAGGGTGCCCGGGAGGGGGGGAGGGGGCGGGGGGCGATGGAGTGGGTTGAGGGGTGGGGTGTTGATTTTTAAAGTAAAGTTGGCGGATATTAATATAGATTTTCCTTAAAGAAATTAATACGGATTGGAACGGCTAAACAATTGAAAATAATATTTGTGAAAAAAATGATGTAAAGATTAGATTTCAAAGCTTCTTTTTTTTTTTTTCCTAACTTAAAACCCTGTTAAAAATTACTTTAACAATCTTTAATTTACTTTTCACGTATAAAAGGAATATTAGAAATTGACTTATAAAGAGAAAATATATTATTTCAGCATAAATGTCAATTTAAAATTGAAGCGACTAAATTTTATGTGCTATTATAGATAAGATATGATTAGTACAACAATTACTACGACCACGCATCACGCGGGTACTAAAACTAGTGTTAAAAAATAAAGTGTGCCAATTGATAGAAATATACCTAATAGTGCAGATATTTCTTTGATTACACACACTCTTTTTCTTGGCACGCTGTAAGCTAAGCTGTGATAATCGAGGAATGAACACATATGCCAAAAAATAAGACAAAACAGAGAAAACGTTAGAATTTTATTGAGAAATACATGAAATTTCAAATGCGTTAAACGCCAAAAACCAAGAATGAAGAGAACAAACTTAATGAAAAAATAGAATAAGAAAAGAGAGAGATAGGATTGAGGAATCAATGTGTACGGTAACCAGTCTGATGCACGCATATTCATTAACATCGGAAAATATATATAACCTATTAACAAATAACCAAAAACCCGATAAAATTTAACCAAATCAATCAATAGCAGATAAAAGAAACTGAATGTAAATTGATCAAATCCGCAAAAATAAGGTGAGGAAATAAAGCCAAGAAATAATTTAATTACAAAAGAGAAAAGCACTAACAATTTCAAAGGGGCATATCAATCAGCAAACTCACATAGAAAAAGAACTAACCGATGAGCACAGATCCAACTGATGGAGAGTAATCCATAGAATAACACATCACTGAGGAAGTAGGAGAAAGAAAGGGATAGGTGAAGTTAAGAGCCAAAAAAATGAATAACCTAAAGCAGAGATGATAAACATCACAGAAAAGAGATAAGAGAAACAAAGTGGAGGGTTAAGATAAAAGTGAACTCACTATGCACGAAAAATGCCCAGTTAGCCCACACGTAAGCAGCTAAATCAAATCTCAGTTTTTTTCATAGACACATACATATAAGTATTGGCTAAAGTCAAAATTGCTGCAAGACAAAGTTGAAATGATTACTAAAGCACCCATGTCTATCCAGCTCTTTAACCCACGCTTCTATTATGGTAGAAAAATTGAAACTAAGCTACTTTCCCCCCTTATATATATAGTAGTAGCACATTTCCATAAGGCTTCCCACAAAACTTACACTCTCGTAAATAACTCTTCAGCATTTGAAATATGATCCAAACTATATTTTACTAATGGATTCATCAAGCCCAAAGCCTCATGCAATCTTAGTATGTTACCCCCTACAAGGGCACGTAATTCCCATAATCCATCTAGCTATCAAGCTTGCCCGAAAGGGATTTACTATAACTTTCATAAACACTCAATCAATACACGCACAAATCACTCGAAAGAGCAGAGACGGAGAGGAAGACATATTCTCTAGCGTTCGGGGTCAAGACCTAGATATACGTTATATCATCGTCTCGGATGGGCTCCCGGTAAATTTTGATAGGTCATTGAACCATGACCAATTCATGGCTTCTTTGTTACATGTGTTTTCAGCTCATGTTGAAGAAGCTTTAATGAAAATTGTTCAGTCAAAAGTAGATCCTCCAGTGAACTGCTTGATTGCTGATTCCTTTTTTGTGTTTCCTGGAAAATTGGCCAAGAAATATGGACTTCGTTACATAGCTTTTTGGACAGAGACAGCTTTGGTTTTTACCCTTTATTATCATCTTCATCTCTTGAAGTTACATGGCCACTTTGATTCTATTGGTAAGCCTCATTCAGCTCCACATAATATCTCTAACATTTGTGATTTGTCTGATATTTGTTTAATTTCTATTTATCTTTCAATCCATAAAAAGGCTCACCGTTATCTTTCATCTCAAATATGTGCCCCTTCCATTACCGGCTTTTACATTGAAAAAACCGGTCTGATTTTGCCGATATATATGTTCTATATTTGGAGATTTTCAAATGTCCTAGGGTATATTTAATTTGAGTTTTGTTCAATTATTCAGAAGCATTCTTCAAATTTTTTTTTTTTTTTTGAGAGTGTATATATAAACCAATTTGATAGTTTAAGTTAATTTTGGATATTTTGTTTTTATACATGACTCTAACGTGACAAATGTCAGAGTCAAGTTGGACAACTATTAGTGGGTGAGGGCATATTTTGTTGAAAAATTGATGTGATATCTCAAAAAGAAATTCTTATCTAAATTCATTCCCATAATACCATTCAAATGAGTCTTATTATTCAAGTTGACCAGACTCTTAAATCAGCCATTATGTGATTTAATGTGATATAATTCATTGCCAATTATCTTTATTCATATACATTACGTTGAATAGCCTGTAAGGCATTTAATATTTCTTTAAGTACTGGACGTTTCTGTTCCTTTGTGAACGTTGTCCTCCTCATTTGGTTGCATATATAATTTCTTTGGCTTCACTATTGGAGGGGGCAGAAAAGAATAAAACATTCTTCTTCTTCTCATTTTGTCTTGCTGGGTTTTATAATGTTAAAGAAATCTTTGTTAGATTCTCGACACACAGTTTTGTCTAAGAAAACTTTGTTGAATCTTGGGGGACATCCACACCTAAGCGGTGAAATATCATGGGCAGGTGCTTTAATTGATTATCAAAATTTCGCTGTGTGATTGTTTTAATTTTCTGACAATGTTCGTGATCGAGTATTTTCCGTAAGATTTCCAACATATTTGAGACAAAATATAACAATAAAAGCTTTCATGGTCGAAAGGTTAACAGAAGCCAAATGAAAAACAAGTAAACAACGTTAGGGATAAATTTTAAATCTTTTGGTACCTAGTCAATAATGTCATATAAATTGGGATGGATAAATTTATTTAGTTTTGTACTACGCGTCAATTGAACCATTTTCACTGTTATTTCTTTTTTGTTAATTGAGATCAGACATGCGTGAGGACCCAATTGACTACATACCGGGAGTTAAATCCATCAAACCAAAGGACCTGACGTCATATCTCCAAGAAACAGACACAACCTCAGTCTGTCATCGTATTATTTTTAGTGCATTTCAGGATGTTAGAAATGCTGATTTCATCTTATGTAACACTGTCCAAGAGCTCGAACCCGAGACCGTATCAGCTCTACAAATTGAAAAGCCATTTTTTGCAATAGGCCCACTCTTTCCGCCTGAGTTTGCCACGAGTAGTGTGGCCACTAGCATGTGGTCCGAGTCTGAGTGCACCCAGTGGCTCGACATGCAACAACAAGCAAATGTCTTGTATGTGTCATTCGGTAGTTATGCCCATATTACCAAAAATGACCTTTTAGAGATAGCTTACGGGTTGGCATTGAGCAAAGTTAGTTTTGTTTGGGTACTTCGACCTGATATTGTGAGTTCTGATGACCCAAACCCGTTACCAGAAGATTTCAAAGGTGAGATTAGTGGTCGTGGTTTGATTGTACCTTGGTGCTGTCAGAAACAAGTTTTGACTCACTCAGCAATTGGAGGGTTCTTAACTCATTGTGGCTGGAACTCAATTCTGGAAGCAATTTGGTGTGGAGTTCCGTTGCTTTGTTACCCTTTGCTGACAGATCAGTTCACAAATAGAAAGTTAGTCGTCGATGATTGGAAGATTGGACTTAATTTGTGCGATAAAAATCCAGTCTCCAAGTTTGAAATTTCAGAGAAAATCCAACACTTGATGTTTGGAGAAGCAAGTGACGGCTACAGAAATGAAATGCAGAAGGCGAAGGAGACATTGGCGAATGCATCAAGAGGTGAAGGGTCCTCTGACAAAAACTTGGACAGCTTCATAAGTAGTGTATGTAAATAAGAAATTTGAATTTCTAGAATTACAATTACTAGGTGTTTGATTGGTATTATTCGTGCGATATTTAGATACTAATTATGTAATTGTTGGTTTTAATTTTGAGTGGTTCAGATTTTAATTATGTACCTATTGTAGGGAAGACACTACCCTTTCATGAACACGTGTTATTCGTTCTTAAAGAATACATTTAATATTTTGCCTATCGTTAGAAAGACATTATCCTAATGACTTCGGGAACAACTTGCATTCAAACACTAGATGGTTTACGAGGCTCTCTAATTCACATCATGTCACCAAGTATTGCATTTTGTTACATTGTTTATCAATGCAAGAGCTACTTGTCCAGTCTCTATGAGTATTGACCCCTTTGTAGAAATTCTACACTAGAGATCTAGAGTTTTAGGTTCTTCATCATTTCACTCTCTTTTCTTTCTATTATCTCTAAGTTCCTACAAAAAGCAGTCAAGAGATAAATTTTAGAAAATGTGAACGAAGAAGCAGAACAAATGTAATCCCTTTTAGCCTTTGTGAAAATGTGCAAGATAAATTAGTGGGGTTGACGAAAATGAAAGAAAGAGAAAGGTAACAAATATCAAGTCTTTTTCTTTCAAACCATTCCCCTAAATATCCATTTTGTCCTCTTAACGTGTTGCCCTCCCCAGTCCCCTTTCTGGAATATTTAATTAACTCTTTACAGAAATACTAGCTTTTCAATGTTAACACCATTTCTATCAAACCTCACCATTTCACGTAACATTGGCTTTAATAAAAAGAGTATCAAGAATGCACTTAAAGTTGAATATCATCAAAAAAAAAAAAAAAATCCATCATAATTTTATACACTTGTGTAGACATATGAATTTTAACAAAACCAACTAGAAAACTGAACTAGTTGGTCAACGTCCAAAGTGCCAACCAATGAGATCCACTGGCCTCAACTTAATATAAAATAGGGAAAATTTTAGAGATCTCCCCTCACGTTTTGCTTCTCTTCACTGACCTCCCTCACGTTTGAAATATTACGGCTACCTCTCTTATTTTAACTTTTTTGTAACAACTCTTTTATTCTATTTAATACTAATGAAAAAATAACATTCATGGACTGATTAGCCCTCCCTAAGATCATCTTTGTTCGGATTAATTATTATTTTATTAATATCTCATTTCCGAATAAACTGAAAACAAGAAATGCCAAAGTGTTCTTCAGTCTTCTCAGCAAGGGTTATCTTTTCCTATTCCTGTTCAACCCTCCCAAGTGTTTCCATTATATTTAAAAAAAAAAAAAAAAAAAATATTGAGTGTTTCTTCAATAAATAAAAGTAATTTACTTGTAATCTTTTTTTGTAAGTATTTTAAAGATGTATTTTTATCAAAAATTTATCTGGCATGTGTTGTTGGATTGCAATAAGACATTTATATTTTTAATGTATAAAATTTATTTTCAGATTTTTTCTATATTTTCTTAATCAATCACAGAGTAGTTGGCAAGATACTTTCTCTAAAAAGTTAAAACATAAAGAAACAAAAAGCTCAAACGTTGGGTACGTACGGGTGAACAGCCCATAATAACAATTCCTGGGAAATAATTTTTTAAAGGAGAATTGATAAAATAATAATTAATCAAAAAACATGATCTTAGGGAGGACAAATCAGTCCACATATATTATCTTTTCATTAATAATAAATAGAATAAAATATTTGTTACATAAAAAGTTAAAATAAGGGAGGTAGTCGTAATATTGCAAACGTGAGGGAGGTCAATAAAACGAAGAAACGTGAGGAGATCTACTAATTTTCCCTTAATTATTATTTTCCTGATTATATCACTTCAAAAGGGAAATCTTTCATTCGTTTTTTTCACTTTACTAATTTGCATTCCTGTTCATTTGTGTTCTTCCCTCTTTTAATTTCTCACTAAGATGCTAATTTACAATTTATTGAACAAAAAGGAGAAAAAAAAAATCAAAGATGATATAGAGAAGATTCAAAGATGAAGGGATGAATTTGGGGCCAAAGTAAGTAAGCTTTCTTTTTCTTTGTGTTTGTTAATGGGACCTTTCTAAGAAGTTGTGACCCAATTGTGCAAATGCTGCTTCTTGGAAATTTCATAAAGTAGTGTGAAAAAATGTATGTAACCACAAATATGTAATACTCAAAAGACTTCATACCAGACATTGACTTAAGTAGTGAAAACAACTTGGCTATTATTAACAATGACTAAATTTATTGTACGTACAATTTATTGAACAAAAGGCAGATTATAAGAGAAATGATGTGAGTCCATGTGATGTAGCCATTCGCTGAGTCAATTTCCCAACACGAGGAAAAAAAAAAAATCAAAGATGATACAGAGAAGATTCAAAGATGAAGTGATGAACTTGGGGCCAAAGTACATAAGCTTTCTTTTTCTTTGTCTTTGTTAACAGGACCTTTCTAAGAAGTTGTGGCCCAATTGAGCAAATGATGCTGCTTGGAAATTTCATAAAGTAGTTAGACCCATTGAACAATAATGCATGTTGCAGATAAGAGTGTGGAAAAATGTATATAACTACAAATATGTACTGCCTAAGAAGACTTCATACCAGACATTGACTTAAATAGTGAAAACAACTTGAATATTATTAACAATGACTAAATTAGAGTATGTCCACCATCGACGTGCTTAATGACACGTCTAACAACTTTAAACAAAATGAGTGATTTCTCAAAAATATTTCAATGCCTAAAATATACTACTGTAGTAGTACTTAGATATTGTATTTATAGAACTCTCTATTTACAATCTAGTGCCAACATATGCTAAATATTTATGTAACATGTATTACCATTTAACCTCCAGATGTTATTCATTTTCTTAACTACAACAACTTTCTAAATTGTTGTGATTTAGACAAAAGTTGTATCTCAGTCTCAAATTCAATATTTTAACTGCAATTAGAAGTATTACTAATTCTAATAGAGAATTTGTTTTGATTCCCTTTCCCTTTGTTTTTCGTCGTCTTTTCCAACTTTGTTTTTTCTTACTTTTTGACCAAGTCAGGTCTACTCCCCTGTCTCACTCTTTAATTTCTCACAATAATGAAGAAGGTAGGAGTCCGGGGCCAAAATGACTTGTTTTTTGAGTTAATAGCCCAAAATAGGATGCGTTTCTTTTTTTATACCAAAATGGGTATTTCGTTGGATAACCAACGAAATACCCACAATCAATACTGTTCCGGTCCGGTCCGGATTGTTGCATTTTGCTACACTTGTAGCGAAATATAACAAATAATTTATTTTTATTTTTTTTGCATTTCGTTTGTATTCCAATGAAATAGGATTTTTTTTTTTGTATTTTGTTTATAAAAAAACGAAATAGGAAATATTTTTTTTATTTCGTTTATATAAAAACGAAATAGGAAATATAATTTTTTTTTTTGTATTTCGTTGGTATATGAACGAAATAGGATAATTTTTTATTTTTTTTGTATTTCGTTTATAAAAAAACGAAATAGGAAAATAATTTGTTTTTATTTCGTTTATATAAAAACGAAATAGGAAAATATAATTTTTTTTTTTTTTTTTTTTTTTTGTATTTCGTTGGTATATGAACGAAATAGGATAATTTTTTTTTTTTGTATTTCGTTTATATAAAAACGAAATAGGAAAATAATTTTTTTTTTTTTGCTTTTCGTTTATATTCCAAAGAAATAGGAAAATAATTTATTTTTTTTGCATTTCGTTTATATTCCAACAAAATAGGAATAGTTTTTTTATTTCGTTTATATAAAAACGAAATAGGAATATATATATATATATGTGATTTTTTTTTTTTGTATTTCGTTCGTATACCAACGAAGTAGGATAAATATTTTTTTTATTTCGTTTATATAAAAACGAAATAGGAAAGAAAGTTACGCATTAAAAAATAACAAACTTAAGGAACTTAGTGTTTTTTCCATAAAAAGATCGCAACATCTTATTTTAATAAATCTTTTCTTTGCAGCGCTTAGTGTTTTTTCCATACTCTGACCAATGATTAGTCGTGTGTCAAGACTCCGAAACGTCAATATTTTATATAGAACCTGATTTTTTTTTTTTTTGCGTACTATAATGTAAGCTCAATACATCAAAGATACTTAAATGCTCGGATCATCGTTTTAGGGGTTGAAAAGGCACCCGAAGTAAGTTTTGTTTAAGGTTTAAGTGTTTTATTTATTAAGGTTTTGATTTAAGCGTGTTATTTTTTAATCAAGACATAACTTTATTTTGAATATAAATATAATTCTAAAAAATATAGGGAGAAAAACTAGTTGTAAAGTGGTCAAACTTTAGATTGTCATAACTTTGCGCTCGGATGTCCGTTTTACGCGTTTTTTTTAATTTGAACTTGTGTATTTTTTCGAGATCTATGCGGACAAGGCGGTTTGGCCGAGCCAATTTTTAAAAAACACCTTTTATCGCATTCAATTTCAATTTTCCCCCAAATTGGCCTGAAATTTTCAGTTTTATTTACTTATAAGATGATGATACGCAATAGATTTCAACGTAAAAATTTCGGGGTAATGTAGCTGTGAATGTCAATTTCATCGCGGCTTTATTTTTGAAAATAAAGCTGACTAATTTTCTCGACATATAAAGTTGACTAAAATAACCTTACAGTCAAACACTAAGTTTTTTCAAACAAAACTTACTTCGGGCACCTTTTCAACCCCTAAAATAACGATCCGAACATATACATATCCTTGATGTATTGAGCCTACATTATTGTACGCAGAAAAAATATCAGGTTCTATATAAAATATTGACGTTTCGGATTCTTGACACACGACTAATGATTGGTCAAAGTATGAAAAAACACACTAAGTGGTGCAAAAAAAAAAAAAGATTTGCCAAATTTTTTTTTTTTAGTGCTCGCTATTTTACTGCACTATACAAAAAAAAATATATATATTCTTTAGCACAGTAAAATACTGCGCTAGAGCAGTTAAAAACCTTTTGGCAACGGCTTTATTTTCAATAAATCTAAACCCTAAAAATAAAAAACCTTAAGCTAATGACAACAAGTCTTCAAACAAAAATGGACGTCTATGTATATAGAACACTTAAACCTAAAGTTTACAAATAAAACTTACTTCGGATACCTTTTCAACTCCTAAAATGACGATCTGAACGTTTACGTACCCTTGATGTATTGAGCCTACATTATTGTACGCAGAAAAAAATATCAGGTCCTATATAAAATATTGACGTTTCGGAGTCTTGACACATGACTAATCATTGGTCAAAGTATGGAGAAAAACACTAAGTGTTGCAAAAAATAAAGTTGGCCAGTTTTTTTTTTTTTTTTGGTATTTTACTGCGTTATAGATTTTTTTTTTAACAGCTTCTATAACGCAAGTAAAAAATGCGCTAAAGCGATTAACGACTCCGTCCGTGAATCGCTTGCTTTAGCGCATAAATTCTTTGCGCTAAAGGTAATTTTGTAACTTTTTTTAGTTGGGGTATTTTGGTTCAAAGTGGTTTTTTTGGGGGCATTTTGGTTCCGGACTCAACATTTCGTTGGTATATAAACGGAAAAAAAAATTATTTTCCTATTTCATTTTTATATAAATGAAATACAAAAAAAAAAAAAAAAATTTATCCTATTTCATTGGTATATATTTCGTTCATATACCAACGAAATACAAAAAAAAAAAAATTCCTATTTCGTTTTTATATAAACGAAATAAAAAAAAAATTATCCTATTTCGTTCATATACCAACGAAATACAAAATATATATATATATATATATATATATATATATATATATATATATATATATATATATATATATATTTTCCTATTTCGTTTTTTTTATAAACGAAATAAAAAAAATCCTATTTCGTTGGAACACAAACATAATGCAAAAAAAAAAAATTATTTGTTACATTTCGCTACAAGTGTAGCGAAATGCAACAAACCAGACCGGACCGGAACAGTATTGATTGTGGGTATTTCGTTGGTTACCCATTTTGGTATAAAAAAAACGCATCCTATTTTGGGCTATTAGCTACAAAAATAAGCCATTTTAGCCCCGGACTCAAGAAGGTAGGGTTCACTTTTATGACAGATAGGAAGATGTTTGGAAGTTTCTCCATAGACCAAATTACATGGCTGAGAATTATTTTGCTTGTTAAGCTTCAAATATTGCTCTTTATTAAGCACCACAACAACTATATTATATGAGTTTTCTCACCACATATCCAGAGCTGAGAATTTCCTTTTAGACTTTAGCAATATTCTTCAACAATGAGCCTGTTTGGATGGGCTTATTTTAAGCAGCTTATAATCTGTTTTCAGCTTATAAGCTGCTTTAGACAGGCTAAATCAAACGAGCCCAATTATTTTTTTGAGCTTATTTTAAGCACAAAATGACTTTAAGCTGGCCAGCCAAACACTCGAAAAAGCTGAAAACAACTTATAAGCAACTTATAAGCCAATCCAAACGGGCTCATTTCTCACGGTTCTTCTTCCAAAGTTTTCAAGTATGACGTCTTTTTGAGTTTTAGAGGTGAAGATACACGTAGAACCTTTGTGAGTCATCTCTATAATGCTCTAAAACAGAGAGGAATCCACGCTTTCAAAGATGATGAGCGGTTGGAAACGGGAAAAACAATTTCTGGTGAACTTTTAAAAGCCATAGAAGAGGCCAAATTCGCTGTCGTGATATTTTCAAAAAGCTATGCATCCTCAAGATGGTGCTTAGAGGAGCTTGCACACATCATAAAGTGCAAAAATGAATTGGAGCAGATTGTGATTCCAGTCTTCTATGATGTGAGTCCATCAGAGGTGCGCCATCAATACCCCCCTTTCGCTGAGTCATTTTCCCAACACGAGGAAAATTGCAAAGATGATATGGAAAAGGTTCAAAGATGGAGGGATGCATTTGCAGAGGCAGGGAAAATATCAAGGCATCATTTACAAAATTTCAAGTAAGCGCTCTTTTTTTTTTTTTTTTTTTTTTTTTTCTTTTTTCGAGTTTCTCGTTATCAAGAGGAAAAAGGACCAAATTTTTAGCTACAACTCCACACATTTACTCCCTCTATCCCAAAAAGAATGATACATTTCTATATTTATAAATAATTTAACTTAAAGCTTCCCATTTTACCCTTAATGAAATGATTTACAGCCACAAAAATATCTATGATTTGCTTTAGACCACAAGTTTCAAAAGTTTTCCTTTCCTTCTTAAACTCCGTGTCTAGCAAACTATATCACATAATATGGGACGGATGGAGTATCATCTATACTTTTACCGAACCACGGAAACAGAGACGTATATGGTCGTCAGTTTACTTATAATTGTGATTTACATTAATGGACAGACCTTGAGTGTGTGCTTGTTTGATGGTGTAATTAGATTTAAAAATGTAATGGTTTTATAATTCATACTAGTTGATTTTTATTTTTATTTTTAAAAAAGAAACTACCTTTGTGGCATTAGTATGTGTTTGTTTTAGACATTAGTCTGTGACAACTCTTTCTTTTATTTTCTATTTAATTTACTCTGAGATTCTTTTTACTGTCCTTTAGGGAAGAGGTAGATTGCATCACGAAGCTAGTTGATGACATATTTCCTAAGTTGATTCAAGTTATTTCACCTTTCCCGGAAAGCTTAGTGGGTATGAAATCTCAGGTTAAGAAAGTAACCTCATTATTAGATATGGAATCAAATGATGTTCGCTCTATCAGGATTTGGGGTATGGGCGGCATAGGCAAGACAAAAATTGTGAGAGTTCTATGTCAAAGATACCGTCATCGATTTGAAGCTGGTTGTTTTCTTGATGTTGGAACAAATGGACTAACATGGCTTGTACAAGTTGTCATTTGCAAGGTCCTGGGTGAAGATATGACTCTAACTAGCAAACACGATGGGGTGATTATTTTAGAGAATAGGCTTCGTTGGAAGAAAGTTCTGTTCATTCTCGATGATGTAAACCATCGAGAACAACTGGAATTTTTGGTTGGAGGGATAGAGTGGTTTGGTAGCGGTAGCAAAATTATTTTAACAGCAAGAGACAAGCACCTATTGACTAGTCTTGTTGGGGATAATGTGCATGAAGTCCAATTATTAACTGAGGATGAAGCTCTTGAATTGTTCAGTAGGCATGCTTTTAGAGAAAAATCACCAAAGAAAGATTTTATGGAACTTTCAAGAGAAGTGGTGGAGTATCTTTGGCGAACTTCCTTTAGCTCTTCAAGTTTTGGGTTCTTCTTTTTACAGACGCAACAAAGAGCAGTGGAGAGACATGATTATTCGTCTGAAGAGAATCCCTCCTAATGATATTCTAGGAAAGCTTAGGCTTAGTTTTGATAGCCTGGACAAAGATGAGAAGGAAATATTTCTAGATATTGCATTTCTAGTTATTACAGCCATTAATATATATAGTTTTAATCTTTATGTGGAACTAGTACTTGAGACTCGTGGTTTTAAACTGATAAGAGATTACCTTATCGAAAAATCACTGCTATCAATCAACATACATAATAGTATCGTGATGCATAATATGATAAGAGATGGGTGCAAATGTCATAAGGGAAGAGTATGTTAACAGCAGAATATGGCTTCTTGAGGTGGTTCGTGACCTTTTTAAAGGAAAGTTGGTAAGCAATGTTTAACGTAATTAGTAATCTCATAAGCTCTTAGTTTTGTTTATTTTTTTTTATTTCATTTTTATTCCTTAGCAATTAAATATATTTTTCATTCTTTATAGATAACAGAAAAGGTGGAAAGCCTATGTATCCCAAAGGCTACAATTTTGGAGATGATCCTGTTGATTATAGCAATATTTTCAAGAGGATGCAAAGCTTACAAGTACTCATAATTCATGATGGAACTGTTAGCTCGGACTGCGCTATCACCTATCTACCTTCCAGTTTGTTGTTTATTGAGTGGCAGGGGTATCCTTCAATTTCATTGCCAGAGAGATTTGAACCATCACAACTCGTTGTGCTTTGTTTAAAAAGAAGTCGTCTTGTTGAACTTTGGCCAATATCAAAGTATACTTGTGCACTCTCTCTTTCTTTTCCCAATTAAATCTTCAAAATATTTAGGTGTAAATGGAACTAAAACTACAAGTTTTTGCATGGAGTGTCCTTCCCAATTAATCACTCCGTTTGTTTATTATGCAAGGTTATTGACATTTTTACCCTACCGAAATGGTAATCTATCCCTTTATCTCAATCTACTTTCTATTCACAATTAAATCTTCAAATTATGTAGGTGGAATCGAACTAAGTTGACATTCGCGATCTAAATGAAGTACTTTATCACAGAGAATTGTTAAGAAACGTTTTTCATGTGATATATGTTTAATTTTTTGATTTCAAAAATTTTAATAATTAGATATCAATTGGATTTCGTTGCGAAGTCCTCATACAAAATAATGGAATAATAATTCCGATCAAATTATTATTATTGTAGAACATTAAATTATAAACTTGCTTTTCTGTATAATTTATTTTGTGAAATTATATATAATTACTAAAGAATTTGCAAGCCCCAGGATACTCCCTCACGGCATAAGCCCTATAAATATTTAATTTTCAATATTTTTAAAAAGTAAAATCTAAAAAGAATATATGATATTAAAGTGGTTTTATTTTCATTGTTAAATTAAAAGAGAAGAAATATATATATACGGAACTTTTCATTATTTTCATTACTTTCCACATTAGCTACAAACGAAACTTTATTTTCATTGTAAAAGATATATATATATATATATATATATATATATATATATATATATATATATATATATATATATATATACATACACAGAACTTTTCGTTATTTTCATTATATTCCACATTAGCTCCAAACGAAACTTTTCCACATCAGTGAGCATTGTGAAAACGGAACTTTTTTTGTAAGCCTTCTCTTCTCTTTTCCACAATCTTCTCTTCTCTTTATTTCTTCCCCACAACATACTTAAGCTATCTGGTATATCATACAAACATTATGTTCTAAATTGTTTTTTTTTTTTTAATCAAAGCAGAAATTGAGCAACTTGAAGCATTTGGATCTCCGCTTCAGCCTTGGGTTAACAAAAACCCCTAATTTTGGTGATATGCCAAACTTGGAGACACTAAATTTATCTCTGTGTGAGAATTTGGAAGAGGTCCATCCCTCTCTTGGACATTGAAGAATGCTTGCTTATTTGAATTTGCGTGAATGTGAAAAACTTAAGAAGCTTCCAAAATTGGTGGGCTCTCTTCTCTTTATTTCTTCCCCACAACATACTTAAGCTATTTGGTACGTCATACAAACATTATGTTCTAAATTGTTTTTTTTTTTAATTAAAGCAGAAATTGAGCAACTTGAAGCATTTCGATCTTGGAAAGTGCCACGGGTTAACAAAAACCCCTAATTTTGGTGATATGCCAAACTTGGAGGAACTAGATTTATCTCTGTGTTGGAATTTGGAAGAGATCCATCCCTCTGTTGGACATTGCAAAATGCTTACAATATTGAATTTGAGTTATTGTCACAAACTTAAGAAGTTTTCAGAATTGGTGGGGTTCTCTTCTCTTTATTTCTTCCCCACAAAATACTTAAGGTATCTGATATATCATACAAACATAATGTTCTAAATTGTTTTTTTAATTAAAGCAGAAATTGAGCAACTTGAAATATTTGGATCTCCGCTGCTTCCTTGGGTTAACAAAACCTCTTAATTTTGGTGATATGCCAAACTTGGAAACACTAGATTTAAGGGAGTGTAAGAATTTGGAAGAGGTCGATCCCTCTCTTGGACATTGCAGAATGCATAGAGAATTGGATTTGAGTGAATGTGAAAAACTTAAGAAGCTTCCAGAACTGGTCGGTTCTCTTCTCTTTATTTTTGACACATAAAATAGAATTGCTTATTTCATAGAAACATTATGTTTTATATTTTGTTTTTTATGTAAACAGAAATTGGGCAACTTGATCGTTTTGACTCTAAGGGGGTGCGGTGGGTTAACAGAAACCCCTAATTTTGGTGATATGCCAAACTTGAAGTATTTGAATCTAAGGGGGTGCGGTGGGTTAACAGAAACCCCTAATTTTGGTGATATGCCAAACTTGAAGACACTAGATTTAGGATGGTGGAAGAATTTGGAAGAGGTCCATCACTCCCTTGGACATTGCAGAATGCTTACAGAATTGGATTTGTCTCATTGTGAAAAACTTAAGAAGCTTCCTGAGGATTTAGGATCTTTGCAATCTTTGGAACGCTTGAACGTGATATTCTGTCAGAACCTTAATGAACTGCCACGAGAGCTACCCCCTAATTTATTGGAGCTGTCTGCAGATTATCTTTTAGCCTCGAAGAGCATTAGAGATCTAGTAAATCAGTGTCTTAAACTGCATAAGCTCTCAATATCATGGTGTGGTCATTGTAAATGCGAATGCATCCATTTGTTGCAACAACATTTAACAAGGACATACATCCAAGTTTTTATCTCTCCCTCACATATATGAATGTTGAATATTCTTGTCCAAATGATTTCTATTAATAATGATTCCGTTGCAGTTTCACTTCCCTAGAAGGAATTATTCTAGCTTTCGTTTTCCCGAAGTCAGAATTCCAGAGTTGCTCAATTATCAGTTTATAAATCAAAAAGAGATCTCAATTGAGTTGAATTCATCTTGGTATACCGATAAATTCAGGGGTTTTTCGATATGTTTTCGTCCTAATAGCAAGTATTTGGCAGTAGTAGCTACATTGGTCTGCAAATCTGACCTTGAAAGAAAACATTCCTTGAAGTATAACCTCTCCAAATTGAGGCTCAACTCTTCTATGTGTTTCATCTACATACCGTTTGAAACATTCTAGCAGGCTTCTGACAATAAAGAAGGGAAGAACCCAAATGATTATTACCTGTTTGAGGTATCTTCAGACAGACAGGAAGCATCTTGGGGAATTCACTTGGAGTATGAGAAAAAAGATTCTGCAGTGACACCTGAAATTGGCCATAGTGACAACTCAATTCTATTTTGGATTCGCGTTTAGGATATTTGGGGGTACTTTCGATTTTGTGGTCCTTATTAATACTTTCTTTGTTTCAATGTATGTATTAGATTTTTCTTTTTAGTTTGTTTGATATTTAAAATAATTTAATTTTAAAATGTCTATTTTATTGTCGAGATGCTTTATTGTCACAAATGTCTAAGATTTATTGTAGAACATATCTAGAACACATGTTTCAAAACTCTTTCTTTTTCACTTAAATTCTGTGATCAATCAAACAATATCACATAAATTAAAAGAACAATATCACATAAATTGAAAGATTATATGACCTTTTCCATAAGAGATTTTTTTTAATATTATTCTTTTAAACGAATATTGGACCACTCAGATATTTATCTTGAGCCGCTTTTTATTAATAATAAGGGAAAATTTCAGAGATCTCCCCTCACGTTTTGCTTCGTTTCACTGACCTCCCCTCAAGTTTGAGATATTACGGCTACCTCCATTATTTTAACTTTTTTGTAACAACTCTTTTATTCTATTTATTACTAATGAAAAAATAACATTCATGGACTGATTAGCCCTCCCTAAGATCATCTTTGTTTGGATTAATTATTATTTTATTAATATCTCATTTCCGAATAAACTGAAAACAAGAAATGCCAAAGTGTTCTTCGGTCTTCTCAGCAAGGGTTCTCTTTTCCTATTCCTCCTCAACCCTCCCAAGTGTTCTCATTATATTTTTTCCAAAAAAAAAATAAAAAATTATTGAGTGTTTCTTCAACAAATAAAAGTAATTTACTTGTAATCTTTTTTTGTAAGTATTTTAAAGATGTATTTTTATCAAAAATTTATCTGGCACGTGTTGTTGGATTGCAATAAGACATTTATATTTTTAATATATAAAATTTATTTTCAGATTTTTTTAATCAATCACAGAGTAGTTGGCAAGATACTTTCTGTAAAAAGTCGAAACATAAAGAAACAAAAAGCTCAAACGTTAGGAACGTATGGGTGAACAGCCCATAATAACAATTCCTGGGAAATAACTTTTTAAAGGAGAATTGATAAAATAATAATTAATCAAAAAACATGATCTTAGGGAGGACAAATCAGTCCACATATGTTATATTTTCATTAATAATAAATAGAATAAAATATTTGTTACATAAAAAGTTAAAATAAGGGAGGTAGTCATAATATTGCAAAAGTGAGGGGAGGTCTCTGAAATTTTCCCTATAAAATATGAAGGAGGTATTCACTTTAGAGGGCAAAAAAGAAGATCAAAACTTGAAGCTAATTTATATTAATAGTTTAACTTATTATATAAGGTTAGCTAACATTTTGTTGATTGTATTGATAAACTAGCATGATTGTTGGACACTTTATTTTTCTTTTTCCAGCGTAATTATAGGAATAAAATATTTTCTTTTATTGTAATTATTTGTCTTTCCGTAATCAGTTATGATTCACTTATATAAACACTCTTTCTCATGGAATATAAAGACATACTGAAATATGAAAAAATCCTTTTCTTCTTTTCAAATTTTACACATTTATTCATGTTACCAATTGGTGCATATCATATTGATTTGCTTACAAAGTGATATGATTGTATAAATACTTTTTACACCATCAGTAATCAGAAGTTAAACTATTTTAAACTGTAATTAAAGACTATACCACTGTTAGATTCTTTTTAGCAAAGAAAATTACAATTACACCACCTTTAAAATTTAAATAGTGCCTCAAATGATCCTATTTGTGCAAACCTCCCAATATTTGCATGATATGGCCCTTTTCGAGGACTCTTTAAATTCTGTCCCCAATTTTTTAGCGAAGCTAAATTTTGTATCTTAAAGTAATTGAATTTGCAAACAAATTTAGTGTATTATACTAATGAACGAAACAATGTCCAAATTATTAAACCCAATCTAAAAGGAAATGCGAGAAAAGTAAAACTATACTAATTTATTCTAACATAGGTTAAGTTGTCCCTGACATCTAGGGGTCTTCCACGAACAGCCTCCTTTTACAAAATACCTCGGGATATTCGTGCGAGAATAATTTTTGTTTTGACACTTAATATAATACATAGGTACTTCGTGCCCAAAAAATAGGTACATTTATTTAAAGCAAATTAATAAGCAAGCGATCAAAATGAACCTAGGATTTGCCTACCACCTTGAATATTATTCTAATAATGGCCTCCCAAATCTGTTAACGGCCGAGGCATACTCCCAACGACCCAAGTGAATAAAAGTATAAGGAGATTTTTACATCGTCTATCAAGTAGTATCAATTATTGAAGAAATTGCCTCTCAAATGGACTGGTCTTTAATGTTTGCCCTTTACCTGGGTTGCTCTTTAATTTTTATTCTTTAGCAATCAAATTTATGTTTACTGCGACATAATTCTTTTAAGGGGAAAATTTGTGTGAGGCATAACTTATGAGATATTATGATACGAAAATATAAATTTATGCCCTGCGAAAAAAATTATTTATTATGAGGGCAAAAATTAAAGATCAGCACAAAATAGGGACAAAAGTTCAAAGGACCCTCAATTATTAAGAGTTAAATATAGAAACTAGAGGACTTTTTGAATATCACAAGCGAAACAGATTTTATTACATATATAGCAATAAAAGAAAATAATATATAATTGCAATCACTTAATTACGGAAAGGATCCAGTCAAGTACAATTATGTCAAGTAATGTTCAATGGTCTTGTAGATCAATGCCACGTGTACTATAAAACAATTAATGGTTGAGATCCATTTCAACTCATATGCTTAACAAAGGAACTAAAAATGGCAAAATATACTAACGAAAGTTGTTAACTATACCCGCTTTTCTTACCATTTAAAAAAGATTTACTTTCTATTGCAATTTCAACTTGCAGTTAAATACACCACACAACTATTATATTCTGGAATATTTAATTGTCAAATATTGTCAAATTTCTTAACAAAGATATTATCCTCAATCAATATAAATTAAAAAAAGTTTTAACTATTATCCTCAATCAATATAAATATACTTCATTTAGAGAAAAAAAAAAAAATTCTGTCGTAGAAAAAGTATGCAATGCTATTGTGTTTTTTTTTAACTAATCTAACTCCACAATAGGGGTGTGATTGGTACGATTTGGACGGTAATTTTACGAAATTTATACAAATTTCGCTTTTTGGTTATTTGGTTTTATATAAATTAGTTTAGACTTTGCGAAGCCGTCTCATCGTCTTGATTTCCGAGCAATAATTCAAGCAAAGAATTAATGAGATCATACGTTTAAAAAAATCACAGTGCATCCTAATCTTGTTTTGAGCTTTTCGGATGAAAGTATAAAAATATATAATACTATATCAAAAAAATATCAAATAATCAAATTTTAAAATAAATAAAGGAATCAAACTCAATAAGATCAAACAATGATTAACTTTAAAAGAACAGAAGAAAATAAAACCTTGTTTCTCAAAAGTACCATGTTTTTACGTTGTACAAACTTTTGAATTTCTTAGGAAAGAAAGTAAATCTTTTTAAATGGCAAGAAAAGTGGGCTATAGTTAACAGCTTCCGTTAGTATATTTTGACGTTTTAATTCTTTTATTAAGCATATGAGTTGAAATGGATCTCAACCATTAATTTTTTATAGTACACATGGCATATATCTACAAGACCATTGAACATTACTGGACACAAATATGCTTGACTGAATCTTTTTCCATTAAGTACTTCTTGAATCCCATTTTAAAAGCCAAATGCAAGTACCCAATAATGAAGGAATAAATTTCCCATCTTCACCAGGATACCGTGTAAGAAAATCTCATATTTCATCTGTCTTTCCATAAAACAATAATTACCAAATATCTCAAAGAATTTTTCCTCTATATCTCCGATTTTTGTCATCTTCTTCTACCAGATTATTGCATTATTCTCCAATTCGGGCCCAAATGAAAACATATAATTTCTTTTATTGGTTAATTAGGGCAGTTACCAGTCCGTTTTTTATGATGGCCTAGATATTTCTTTCTCATTTTAATTACGGTTGAAGATAATTGAAGAAAAAAGAAATCAAACAAAAAAAAAATAGAAGTTACGGGTCACTAACTATATATCAACAAAAAAGTATGACAAATTGCACAACTTTGACGGACTATATATGAACTGTTAAAAAGATGACTGCTTAGTATCCCTTAAAGTCATGTATTCATGAGAAACTCTTCCTCTATCCCAGCATCAAATACCTTCCAATTCTCTTCTTCAAACATAATATATGGCAGTTCAACATTGACACGAAATAGGACTATGATTGTAATAAGTGGTAGAGTATTGTCTAAAGCAAATACTTGGAATATTTCACGACTACGTTTAATTTATCTACAATGTTTCTTACTCTATTGTAAACAAATGAATACCTACAGTGAAGATTTATTCATCATTTAAGTATATCAAATTAACTGATAACTATTCAAAATAAGATCGTGGAAACATGTGCTTGAGGTATATCTAATTTAATGCCGAGGAAAAAGATAACTATACAAATATAACATCCAAATAGGACAAACATCTCGTCGGTTTTGATAAACTTTAGGCTTTGATTTGACTATTCATCTTTACAATTTATATAGAGAAATCGTTCAAACGAAAGAATTTTTTATGGTAGTTAGTAGTGATGGCTAGCTTTGGTGGTTGTGGATGTCCTTGGGGATGATGTTGGCCTTATATATATATATATATATATCAATGGTGGGGTGTGTAGTAGCTACAATGATGGTGGTTGATAGTTGTGGTGGATGATTGTGATACTAAATAATTAGTGATGATAGTGAATAATGGTAAATACTAAATTAACGGTTTGCAATGTGATGAGTTATGATGTTGGCCAATGTTCATGTGTGTAGTAGCTAGTGGTGATTGGTGGTTATTGTTGTGATGATTGTAAATAATGGCTAATGGTTGTAACAAGCGGTTTGATTATAGTAATGATGGTGATGGTGGCATTGTTGTGATAATGTATAAATAATGGCTAATGGTAGTAACAATTGTAGGTAATTGATAATGGTGGATGATCGCGATTAACGGTGAAAGGATGGAATTGGTGAACTACCATTTTATAGAAATCTTCAAATAGACATCTTAATGATGTTAAGACTTTGTTACAGATGTTAATCATTTAGATATATTCAGACAGCTAAGTGGTTGAAGTGTAAGAAAAACAAACGCACTTAATAATTTAGATCTAAACAATTATGATTCAGACGTAAAAAACAAACAGACTTAATGACCAAGATTTGATTGATTAAGATGATGGCATTCATTAAAAATTATTAACAACCAAAGTGATTCTCTTCTACTTTCTTGCTCCAAAAATATTCTCCGTAACAAGAATTGTGTTCCTACTTCCTCAACATCTTAGTAATTTGATTTTGCCACAAATTATAGTTATGCCATAAGTGTATATGGTATGCTTTAGATATAAATCACAAAAAAATACTTCCGATTTAATAAACTTATTACATGAATGTACACCATTTACCTTTATATCTCATAAAGTTATCTCAGAATTAGAACAATAGTTTGACATTACCATATATTATATTTATACTCTAAAAATACATGATAAGTTTTAGATATAAAAGTTTACACCATATATATACTACAGGTGTCATAATTTTTTCACAAAAAACATACGTCCAATTAACCAAATTTGCAACATGAATATATTTCCATAAGTTTATACCAAAAATATAAACCCTAAATGTGCCCTATTTCAATATCTTTTCAAAATTTTATTACCCACATATACATGTCCTCACTTGACAACTCTTTAAAGTTATATAACTAAAAAGGCCTGATTCAATTCCCCATCCACCAAATAAAAGGAAAAAAAAAGTGGTAGTAATATGAAAGGAAGAGGAATGCAACCAGATAATTTTTATTTTGCTCAATCTAAAAACCCCGATCAATCAACCTAATGACTGGGTAGTAATAGGTGTCAAGCAACAAGAATCTTATAAGAATGGGAAAATGGAGATTCAGACGCATGAAATCTCAAGAATAATTGAGGTTTATTATTTATAAAGAAGAGAAAATTGAGAATGAAGTGTATCGTTAACGAGAAAAGAGAAGTGAATTGAAAATAAAAAATAAAGATAAAAAAGTAAGAGAATAAATTGGGATCATGTGGTGGAGTTACATTTTAAATGTAAATCTCTAATTTAGTGGATGAAATGACGATAGGTAAATATACTAAAAAAGTAATTAAATCTTCTATTTTTTAGGAACTCAAAAAACTATGTTAATTATGTGCCTAAATCTAATATTGTGACAAACGGTGAATTCTCTCTTTTATGAATTAATAATGTCTTAACAAATTAGAATTGTCAATATTTAGATTTGTAAAAATAGCTATTGCACTAATCATTGCGTAAAATTATGTCAAACCAGTAATACAAAATAGAAATTCCACATTTCCTTTTCCTACTAATCAAATATCTATCCTTATCCTAAACGTTTTCACATTTTAAAAGATGAATATTTACCAAGGATGTAAGGATCAATGGACAATGACGTGAACAAAGTTATTAGCTTTTTATTTCTCACTAGTTGGTGGAAAAAAGTGATAGAAAAGAAAAAAAATTGGTAGGACAAGAAGAAACTTGTTTCATCTCTTTAAGTCTCCTTCACCTTCCTTTAAAACTAAGTTAATGTGAATAAACTTCTCTCACTTGTTTCTTTTCCAACTTTTTATCTTTCATAGGGGCGGAGTATTAGCCAATAGAAATATGACCGGTTCAATGATCCGTCCATTTATTAGTCCATTTTAGCTCATTTCATTTCCATCCATCTGAAAATTCGGTTGATATTTATCCCAAATCGACCCCTTAGAACACCTTGTCAAAATACTTTCAATAGTTTTTTTTTTCTTTTCATATTCTTTTCATATGTTACTAGAGGGGTCAACATAGGCTCAATATCTTGAATATTTTGATACAACTCGTCCATAATAAAATGCAAGCTAAAAGAATTCTTCTCATATGAATCATCTGCTGCAATAATTTCACATTTGATTTGAGATTTCAGTCACAACAACTTTAAAGTGTATTAAAACATCATCATTATCTTGCAAAATAAGACATGAACTCGTTATTAACCCATAAAAATTGTACTACACCAAGCCACATCACAATTTGAATTCTAAATTACTATGCAATGATGTAATCAAAACACAATCCAGAAGAATCACATTATCAACTTATTGAAACTGTTGGCCACATCAAACCACCAAACATTTAAACTTACATTGTCGAAAAGCTTACGAAATAATGGTTGGACATATGCTATTAACCGTAGAAACTGTTTATTATACAACATCACTTCATATTTATATTTCACGACATAACAAGATAGTTGAATACATCTGATTAGAAAGCACAATCACTTTAGTTTCCTTTTTAGTTTAGTGTATATAAGAAAATAATATATTGTTCTTATGGTATTCACTTTAATTACTCATAAATAGTGATCTACTCTTCTATTTTGAATCAATCCAAGAACCAATACAAAGAGTTATCATTCGTTCTCCATTCAATTTTCTCTCTAGTTTCTTTATTTCATAACTGTGGTATCAGAGCCTCCATTAATCTTAAAGGAACTATGAGTTTATTCAATCTTAGGTGCATTGTTGTGATTAATTAAGCCCAATTCATTCTACAGATACATAGTTAATTTTTTTATTTTATTTTTTTGTTATTTTTTCTTCTTGCTTTGAGGTTGATCTACTATATTTGATTGCTTAGTAGTAAGATAACAACGTTGCTGCTAAAGAAAAACACAATTGAAAGACAGGAAAGATTACTTTTTTATTTATGCACTAGTATTGTTAATACGAGACACAAATTGTTCCAAGCAATTACATATTATTTTCTTATTGACCTGTGCTATCAAGTTAGTATGAAATACTACACAAACTATATAAACAGACTTCTGGTGTAAACATTAGACGTAAATCATGTTTGTTGATGGGCATTCATATAATCAAATGTCACTTCACAAAACTCCTCCACAGTATGTGACTCCTCGGTAGCCAACACATAATCCGTAGGCTTTTCCTGTCTATTTGAAAACATATTTCAGCAAGTACTCCAAGAAGTCTAAAATACCCTAAACAAAAATTATCACATGCAATTAGAAAAATGCACAAATCCTGCAAAACACTCACATGCATTGTTAGTAAGTTATCCAACTTATTATTTACATACTCTGCTTATGAAATTGTCTAAGTTTTTGTCAGACGATCCTTCAGCTTGATGCATTCTACAATGTCTTCTTCACTTTTTGCATTTCATTTCTACACTCATCACTTAGTTTTCCATATATCAAATGTTGGATTTTCTTTGAAATTTCAACTTTAGTGATTGAATTTTTATCGCAAAACTCACTCCGATCCTTCAATTATCGATGATTAATTTTTTATTAGTGAATTGATCGGTGTGCAAATGAAAACAAAGCAATGGAATTTCACACCAAATGGCTTCCAGAATCGAGTTCCAACCACATTGAATAAAAAAAAATCCTTTAATATCAGAGTGAGTTAAAACTTGTTTTGACAACACCAAGGTATGATTAAATCATGACTGCAAATTTCACCTTTAAAATATATCGGTGACACGTTCGGGTCATCGGAGCTAACGATATCGGGTTGGAATACCCAAATAGAACTAACTTTACTTAAAGACAAACCATAAGCAATTTCTATAAAAATTTACTGGAAGTCCATCAGAGACTGTGCTATAACGTATATCTAGGGCGGTCAAACACCTTCATAAAAAAGGGACGGAGGGAGTAATATTTACATCTATAAAAGGAAGATTGAGCTTTATAACTCAACTTTATTTTTAGTTTGTCTATTTTTAGTACAACAGCATCATTTATTGTTATACGTATTCCCGATTTTTTTTACTTCTATTTCTGTTGGAATCAAACATTTAGACTGTGACTAAAATAATTGCTTATTGATTTTTGTTACTTAATACTTTTAACAATCTTCAATAAAAGAAATTTCATGAAAAAAATTCAAAAATTTGTCTCACAACAATAAGTGAAAAGCATGCACATGAAATGTCTGTCCAGAAGAAAACGTTATACTTCATCAATCTGCTTCCATGTGATTTTCTAACCGTAAAAGGGAAACAAAAGAAACGATTGCGACAAAGAATTAATTAAGTTATATAAATTAATTCGCTATTACCTTCATCAAGCCATTCTTATATCCACGGTAGAGAAAGCTGAAAAATTTTACCTGGTTCAGAGACTTACATAGAAAGCGGCACAGTTAGGCCATCTTGTAGTGGGTGGAATCCAAAATGCAAGAATACCTTGTAGCTTTGAATCAGGTTCTTCGTTGGGATCTAGGTTTTGTTTGTTTTGAAATTCTAAGTTTGGCAGCTTATTTCTTAAATTTTTGTTTAAAGTGTTTGATTGAGATTCTGCCCAAAATAGGTGTTTTAGACTTGATTTTTTTGAGTTCAATTTTTCTTTTATATTAAAGAGACTTCAGATTTTTGTTCTCTTAGCTTAATGTTTACAAGAATTAATGAACTTTGTGGCCAAAAAAAAAAAAAAAACTATTACCTTCATCAACACTCAATTCATACACTATCAAATCACTCAAAAGTGCGGGGAGGACAACATATTTTCTTGTTTTCGGGGTCAGGGCCTAGATATACGTTATAGCACAATCTCCGATGGACTTAGGTAAGTAAATATAGAAATAGCTTATGGGTTGTCATTAAGTAAAGTTAGTTTTATTTGGGTGTTTCAACCCGATATTATCAGCTCTGATGACCCAAACCCGTCACCGAGATATTTTACGGATTTGGGTCTTTGAACTGACGATATGGGGTCGGAACACCCAAATAAAACTAATTAATTTTACATAAATTCAATCAGTCTTTGAAAGTTTTCACATCTACCCTTATCCCAAACGTTTTCACATTTTAATTATTCCTACTAATCAAATATCTACCCTTATCCTAAACGATTTCACATTTTAAAAGGTGAATATTTACCAAGGATGCAAGGATCAATCGACAATGATGTGAAAAAAGTTATTAGCTTTTTATTTCTCACTAGTTGGACGAAAAAAGAGACAGAAAAAGAAAAAAATTTGGTAGGACAAGAAGAAACTTGTTTCATCTCTTTAAGGCTCTTTCACCTTCCTTCTTTAAAACTAAGTTAATGTGAATAAAATTCTCTCACTTCTTCCTTTTCCAACTTTTTATCTTTCATAGGGGTGGCAAAATTAGCCAATAGAAATATGGCCCGCGCAATGATCCGTCCATTTTAGCTCATTTCATTTCCGTCCATCTGAAAATTAGCCTGATATTTATCCCAAATCGACCCCATAGAATGCCTTTTTTTTTTAATCAAAAGGTCAGCGCCAATTTATAGATGATACCAAAATTAGGTAATATACTTTAGACAAATTGTCTATGTTAAAACACTTTGCAAAGTAACAATAGTGATTTGTCAAATTTCAGTCAGTACGCTTACTCTACGTCAGTTTATGTAATGCCAATTTATAGATGCCACCAAAATTAGGTAATATACTTTAGACAAATTATCTATGTTAAAACACTAGTCATCACATGCTGCCCCCTTGTCACTCTTGCACCACCTGTCCCTCTTGCTCCACTTGCCATAATTGATGTTTGTCCCGAAGCAACCCATATACCCTTACGCTCCGTGGCGAAAGCTCAGCTTCAACAACAGCATCAAGGGCCTCACGGGAAGTGGTAATGGCATCGTCCAACTGCAATGACGTGTGGCAGTGTGAAGATAAGGCAAATGTGAGCCCCAATCGAGCTGGATGATCTGGAGTAAGCACAGCAGCATGACCCCTAGCGATCTCAAAACAAGCGAGTGCATCAGCCGGCGTCTGTGCAGCAGTGGCTATGGATAGTTCGATAAGGACTTTGTTGACAACTTGAATCTCGGTTTCCATTATGTTGATCTTGCCAATAGTTCCTCTAATATTATCCGTCACCCAATAGCTAGACTCCTCAATAAGGCACCGGATGAGTTAAGGTCCTTTCGGAGCTTCAGGAGTATCTTCATTATTCAGAGCAAGAGTACGAAATTGGTTGCGGCCTATGTGATTATGTAGAGCATTGTACTCATTTTGGGGCATGGCATGTCCCTGAAGGGACAAGGGTTCCTGCACTTGAGGTTCCCACTGAAGGAACAATTTTGGCATTTATTTGGGTTTAACATGGTAGTTTCTATGGCAGAATGACAAGTAACTATTGGTGTTCCCGAGGCTTTCTCTCTATGCCAATAATTGTATTAGTAAGATGAGAGCCCCTGTGGGTGGGTGTCTTTGGTCCTTCAAATTAGGGTGCGGGTGGTGTAAGCGCGTTTTCAAGGAGCGACGAATTTAACACTTGTCCCTTTTTACCGCGCCGCCATTATTTTCCCCCATAGAACACCTTGTCAAAATACTTTCGATATATATATATTTTTTTTTCATGTGTTACTAGAGGGTTTAACATAGGCCCAATATATTGAATATTTTGATACAACTCGTTCATAATAAAATGTAAGCTAAAAGAATTCTTCTTATATGAATCGTCTGCTGCAATAATTTCACATTTGATTTGAGATTTCAGTTACAACAACTTTAAAGTATATTAAAACATTATCATTATCTGGCAAAATAAAACATGAACTCGTTATTAACCCATAAAAATTGTACTATACCAAGCCACCACACAATTTGAATCTCTCCAGTTTTTTTATTTCATAACTATGGTATCAGAGCCTTCATTAATCTTAAAGAATTTGTGAGTTTATTGAAGAACAATTTTCAACTCATGCTTATTTTAAAAAGCTTTATTCTTAGGTGCCTTGTTATGATTAATTAAGCCTAATCCATTCTATAGATACATAGTTATGGTTTATCAGAAATTAAGAAAATTTAACATAATTATCCAACCTTTTTAATGCATATGACAAAGTGTAACAATTCAATCAGTAATTTTTTTAAAAAAACTTTAAGTTATTCAATTTTGAAAAATTAGTAAAAGTATTTTTTTTATTAATTTTTTATATTTTGTTATCTATAATGTGACTTAACTTATCCAACTAATTTTCATTTTTAAAGGATTTTGCTAACTTATAACACAAAATTTAAAATATTAAAATTGCTTCTTATGAATTTGACTTGGCCCATTATGGCCTCAATTAAAGAGATAGAGGTTCAGGGATCGGGTCAAGTCAAAAGATTTATTTAACAGGTCGATCCCTATAGATGGGTAGTTGGGCTTTGTAGATGCATATTCATGTGATGGTATTAACTAATTGTAGCAGCTGCTGAAAGAGCTAGCTTCACGAATTATTTATGAGGTTCAACTTTTTGAAGGGGAATCTATATTGTCGAGTACTTTAGATGGGTCATCTATATTTATTACTCCCTCCGTCTCAATTTCTGTGACACTCTTTTTTTTTTTTGTCAGTCCAAAAATGAATAACACCATTCTAAATTAGTAAAAAATTCAACTTAAATTTACATTTTTTCTCTTAATGAAGTGATTTCTAGTCACACAAATTTTTATGGTTTGTTTTAGATCCCAAATTTTAAAAGTATGCCTTTACTTCTTAAACTTCGTGCCCAGTCAAGCACCCTCACATAAAAAGGGATGGAGGGAGTAATATTTACATCTGTAAAAGGAAGATTGAGCTTGATAACTCAACTTTATTTTTAATTTGTCTATTATTTCATTATTTTCGTATTATTATCTGTAATACCACCATAGAGTATATTCTTACCGTAGCTACTGTTTTCAATATTTACTGTGCATGTGGGTAATTGGTAAAACAATGTAAATATTTTAATTGTAGCTACTGTTTTTGTAATTATAATTCATAGCTATGTTTTACCTATTTAGCGTTTATTCGGGTGTATTCAAATACACAATTCGAAAATACAGTCAGCCAAATACATATGTATATAGATCAGTCAAACAACACATACACTCCAATACTCTACTTTGCCAAAATACAGTCAGTCAAATATATATGTATATAGATCAGTCAAACAACACATACAATCAAATATATCTAGTTTGCTCAAAAATACAGTCAGCTAAATACATATACATTTATAGCTACGAGCTGCAAATACTAATACTTTATAGCTACGATTTGTAATGAAACTAAAGTGTAATTATTATACCTAAATACCTCTTATATGTTAGCTACATCATGTAAAAATTTCTTTATTTATTAGTAAAATAAAATTACATTTGGACCTGAATTGGTTTATTGCTTTATACTTCTATTTAATTGGGTTGTTAGGACTATGCCTAGGATGTTAACAGAATTGATAGACCGTTATTAGGATAATATCGAGGGTGGTTATATAGGGAAATCATATGTTCAATTTGATTGCTTGTTTGTTTACTCACTTTTAATAACTGTATCTATTTTTCGGGTGAAATGTTCCAGAGTACCAATATACTCACTGTTGTGGAATGCCCCAAGGTATTTTGTAAAAGGAGATTGTTTGTGAAAGACCTCGGATGTCGGAGACAACTTAGCATAGGTTGGAATAGACTACTATAGGTTTACTTTTTTTGCATTTCCTTTTAGTTTCGGCTGTAATAATTTGGACATTATTTTAAACAATTTGTGTGTGCATATATATACTTGCGTGTCTGTGGAGTTTGTCGAATTGAGTTTCCATTTAAGCCAATACAAGCCAATAAAGTGGTCATTCTAGAACCACGGGACTCAAGGGGTGCCTCACATCTTCCCTCAGTCAACAGAGTTCCTTAAATGAAAATTTTGTCGCAAATCCATTTCTAAAATCAACCTTGTTTTCAAACGAGATATCTATTTTAAGCGATGACTTGATATACCAAAGCTTATTATCAAGTGCAGTTCCTGTTCTTAAATAATCCCGTCTTTAAAATTTTGTCATTTTCTTTTAAATGTCTTTAGATCTTTAGAAATACCAATCTTCAAAAAGAAAAGTATGGCAACATGACTCTGTTAAATTTTGATAAATATCCACATGAGATGAGCATACATCATTTAACGAGCTAGCTTTTACATGCATTTGAGTTTGGCCTAAGGTTCATGTTCTTCCCACATTAATAAATAACGCTCTAATCATCTTCTTGACTTCAATAGCATAAAACCTATTTTTATCGATAAAGTAATGTTACACCCCGTACTTTTATACATTAAGTTTTCTCATGAGTTGGTAGCTATAGAATCAGAGAGCAGAGTGACCTTGGAGGTCATATGGGATTGGACATGTCTATATCGAGCGTATAAGAGTTTAAGATCATGTTTAGTAGGTATTGGAAGGTTCCGGGATCAAGCGAATCGAAGAAATTAAGTTTGTCGAAACTTTGAAAAAATTTGGCAGAATTCTGGACAGGATTTTTGGTCCAAATTTGGGGAGGTATATCTTCTAGCATTTGAGGAGTTATGGAATGCATAATCTATGTAAATTCAAGTTCAGAGAGTTTTCTTTCCAATGCAACTGACAGATCGCAAATTCGAGAATTACGGTGAAAAATATGTCCCGTACCAAAAAATAAGATTTCAAGTACGGACCGTGTTTCCCTTGGCAGAAGGCAGAGTTTTATACTGAGAATTACAGCCAAGAAATACAGACCATATTTAAAGATACGGTCCGTACTTTTTATCCATATTTTTAAATCGGCATATATATTTCATATACTTATCCTTTTAACTCATTTTCTCCATTCCCCTGATCTCCAACATTCTAGAAAATTCTCTCCATCACATCTAATCCATTCTTAACAAAAATCAAGAATCAAAAGAGAAGATTAAGTGTTTAGGGATGCTAAAGTGATCATGGAAGCTTGTTTCTCCTCTAGGTGGTGGTTTTGGAGGATACTTCAAGATGAAGCACTCTTGGTATTGATGTATTCTTAAGTTTTGAGGTAAGATTCAATCCTAACTCCATGTTTATGAGTTTATATGATGAAAAGGAGTTGGAGGAAAGGTTCATATATGAATGAGTATATGTTGAGATGTAATTTAACTTAAGCCATGTTGTAAATATGTTTTTGAGCTTGAGGATGTTATACTTGGTATAATTGGAAGAAGAAGGGCTATAAGTGTTGTATACAAAGCATATTGGGTTGTTTTGATATAAATCTTGGAGTGAGTAGTTATATGGAATTAAAGAGACTTATATGAGGTTGTTGTTATGTTGTTGACTATTAGGTGTGCTATAGTGACTAAGGAGATTGGAATGCTATCCCGACAGTCTCATTGTGGGATTTGTTGACGACTTGAGGTATGTTAAGGTTAACTTTCCTTCTTTTGGCATGATCCTTATGAACGGAACATAAACGTAACGCTACTCCATAAATGATTATATTCTTAGAAGCTAGGGATGTTCCATGTTCTAGAATGTTATTTTCAGTAAGTTTTCTTCAGATTCAGTATGATTCATAGTCATTTATTAACGAAAATGCTAGCACATAACGACGTTCGGAGGTATAACGACCTACATCACTCCGATGTTCATGATGTACTCTTATCATATTCATCCATTACATTTATATTATATATATATACATGTACGACCTATGACGTTATATACGCGTATATTATGTATTTTATATATATATATATATATACACACACACACACACACACACACACACATATATATATATATATATATATATATATATATTATGGGGTATGGGGGGAATATATATATATATATATATATATATATATATATATATATGGGGTATGGGGAAGGTGACACGTATATATATGCACTACCGTGATGATGATGCCCGCAGGTGATATGATACGATGGGATGCCCTACAGATATATATATATATATATATATATATATATATATATATATATATATATATATATATATATATATGACCTCATGCATGCATGCACAGTATTTATGCATATCATTGGCCCTCAGAGGCAGTTCAGACATACAGGTTGCATTCATTTCATCCTATGTACTCTTATGTCTCTTTCATGTTACTTTCATGCCTTACATACTCAGTACGGTTGTCCGTATTGACGTCCTTTTTCTGGGGCGCTGCGTTTCATGCCAGTAGGCTCAGGTAGACAGGTTGACGATCCGCCCCTGTAAGTTGTTGTTCAGCTGATATGGGAGCACTCCTCTTGTTCCGGAGTTGCAGTCTAGTCTTGGTACGATATTTTTGATATGCATATGGATATGGCGAGGCCCTGTCCCGACCTTAATACGTCACATACTCTAGTAGAGGCTTGTAGACAGTCATGGGTTAGTTAGACGTTGTATGGTCCCCTCGGCCTATATTTTTCCTATATAGTATTTCATGATGGCCTTGTCAGCTTACACAGTTTTGTCCAGCATAGTCATATAGTATATATGTCTTTTTGCGCTCCTCCCTTTTTCAGCATATTTCTCTCATGATTTAGCAGATTTCCATTTGATGACCCTCGAGGTCAACTCTTGTTTATGATTATGATATGGAAGTATGATTATCGGTGCTCGGCAGGTAGGGCTCGGGTGCCCGTAATGGCCCTCTGGTTTGAGTCGTGACATATTCCGTGACTAGGTTTTTAGGCCCTTCATTTTTCACTCTCTTTAAGTGTTTCTTTCCTATTCTTTCTTTCTTATAAAAGCAGTCAAGAGATGGATTTAAGAATTCGCTAGAACTTTTATTTGAGTGCACAATGTTAGTTTTATTTATATGACTCTTTTCATAAATATAAGAGATTAATTAAATAAAACACAAAAAAAAATTGTAAAATTATTTACTTCAAATTGTAACTATTCACAGGAGATTATTTCCTCAATCGAGATTAACTTTCAAAAAAAAAAAAATCCCACCGTCAATTTGCCAAAAATAAGGCCAAAAGATCGGGGAATTATTATCCACAATGTAAACAAGAAAAGAAAGGATAAGTTTGGCTTTGAATTCATTGTTAGCAAAACAATAAAAGAACTTTGCCTTATTTTTACATGAAAAGTAATTAATTCTGTATTTCAAAATTTATTTGGGGCTTTGGAATATATAAGCAGATTGCATTTCATAGATATTATTTTCTTTTTCTTCGTCTTCCGTAGCTTTTACTTTTGTTTTCTTCTCTTTTCGATACGTTTCAAGTTTTGATTTAGAAAAATCCAACTGCACCTCTTCCTTTCCACACCTCTTTCCTAATAAAGTTTATATAACGTTAAAAGGTTTTCCCATTATTAAGTTACTTAAAAGATACTCCATTTAAGCTGAAGCAGAGCTATCTTTGTTCAAGAGAAGTTCATTGACACGTACGTCTCCGATTGTAAAACTAAATTATTTAGATATATAGGCCAATGTTTTTAATGTATATATACTATCTATTGAATCCACGTGATTTTTTCCGTGTGTTTACTTCTTTATATTTTAATTTGAATTCTTCTAGTAAAATATCGAATCCATCAGTGCTTATAGATGACCGTCCATAATGATTGTATGTATTTCGGAACTTGAAAAATCAGGTAGATAACCTATTATTACATATCAAAAGCTATCGAACCTCCTACCTCATTTTTCACGTTCTTTGATTTTCTGATTGGTGCTCGATATCCGCATTTGAGCCCAATCAATCCAGATAATTCACACCGCATCGCGCCATTCGGGGGGAGCGCTTCCTCCAAAGATTTTTTTCCATATCCATGTTCGAACCCCTAATCCCTAATTAAGAGGGCTTGCAAGCTTCATCTCTTTTCGCACAAGTTAAATTATGTATTTGTCTTAAAAGTTCATTAACTATGTATAGATTATTTATTTAGAATTAAATAACAGTAAAATTAGGTTACATAAGTTATAATGTCAAATTCCGGTTCCAAATTTGATTTGAATTAAATAATTTCATCAAAATGGAAGTTAAAATATTAAAGGAGTGGAATGAAAATTTGCTTTTATATAGCTACCACTTGTGGGACTACACGATAAGTATATAGTTGTTGTTGTTATTATACGCATGCGTACTAACACAAATTATATTTTTTTAGTTAAATATATCGCTTTTATATGCAGTTTGGGCGAAAGCATGTGCCTCACATGTATATATATATATATATATATATATATATATATATAGAGAGTGTAATTTTCCTGCAAAAGGGATACTTCGGATTAACCCACTTATGCCGCTCCCTAGCTCCCGCCTCTGCATATATATGAGATTTATATGCTAGTAAAAAATGTAGACAAACTTCTGATACTTTTTACTATTGTAGAAATTGGTGATAAAAACCAAGAGTGTTGAGTACATGCCCTTCTTCCTTTCCTTTTTCTCATTTCTCTGCAGCACTAGTTGGTTGGCTTATGCCCTCATCCGTCTCGACGTCTACACTCTTGTGAGTATTTTTTACTTATTTTATATTGTCAATGTATATAAGTTAAATCCTTCTCGAATACTACTCTATATATTTCGGTTCCTTATTTCAGATACCAAATGTGATGGGAACAGTGCTGGGCCTAGCCCAACTGCTGCTTTATGCTACGTATTACAAGTCCACTAGGAGACAGATAGCAGAGAGAAACTGGACCTGGTTGAGAAGATAGTCTGTGGAGTAGCCCAAAAGATAAGCAATGAGGCCATTGTTTAGAAGGCCCATATTCTAATGATTTTGGGCCCTTGACCCAACTTTTATGGGCCCATTTCCTTCCTAGCACCATGCCCTAGCTCCCCCAGAACAAAGGCAAGAAATAACAACAAAAAGAAACAACTTTCATCTTCTGCTACAGTTTATCTAATGTTGATGTGTGTACATATAAGTCAAATGAACTTTGGGTATCCCACAAGCTAGTTCATGAGTTAAAGATTGCCCAAGATTATATAAGGAGGCAAATAATTCCATTCACACACCAATGTGGGACAAGCCCCCCACCCCCTCCCCTCAGATTTCCACTCATAAAAAGCCCATGGACATAAAAAGCCTGTGGACCTTACATCGGGTAAACCAAGAATTAAGATGGGTATAGCTCTGATAATATGATAAGAAATGGACTATGGACCTAACTCAACCCCGAAACCTAACGCATGAAGTAAGAATTGTCCAAGATCATATTAGGAGGCAAATAATCCCATCCCACACCGAGGTGGGACACTTGACAGTTTGTTAGGGTGAAGAAAGTTTCTAGATTGGAGCTTTTTAGATCAAATGGTAGTGTTTGGCTAGACAGAAGTGGTGAAATCTAGGAACGGAAATGGGACTCGGAAGGACAGGGTGAAATGCTAGCGAGGCGGGACAGGGGATGGCTAGACAGAAGTAGTGAAATCTAGGAACGGAAATGGGACTCGGAAGGACAGGGTGAAATGCTAGCGAGGCGGGACAGGGGAAAGACTTGGGCGAAGAGGCGAAATCACAAATATATTGAATTCTTCCATACTAATTTCTTGCCATTCAAATTGTCCTACCTTATTACGGCAAATCTTATAAACATGATCATTCACTACAATGGTCACTATGTTAGTACTTTGAGCTGCTAGTTCAGCTCTTGGATGATCAAGAACAATAATCTGTGCAATGAGTGATGGAAATAACCAAATCTACAAACAGGTCCAGAACAAAACGGGAAAGAACACTAGATCACGCTGCTCTGTCGGCATTCTTCTGCAAATATCTGCAGGTACAACGGGAAACCAACATATAAACAAATAATTGGTAGCATATATTGCAAACATATACTCGTAAAATTGTAACTGTAAGCACAAAACACAGGAACAAACTTCAAGGGCACGACACACACAAGTCATCAGATATAGGCTCTCAAGCATATTACACGAATTACTAAGGGGAGGAGGAATAAACAAGAGCAAAAGAAATCTATTTCCTAAGCACCATTAATCCATTGAAGATCTTTTTCATTCTGTAATAAGCACCATTAATCCATTGAAGATCTTTTTCATTCTGTAATACTCCCCCTGTTCCAATTTATGTGGTAAAATTAAAATAGGCATGTAGTTTAAGAAAGAAATGAAGACTTAAGGAACTTGTGGTCATAAACATGCCATAACATATGTTTGGTTATAAGACTTTTGAAACGTGTGCTCTTAAACATTCCATAACACTCGTGTGGCTATAAAAGCTTCTTACTAAGGGTAAAACAAGAAGTTTAAGTTAAATTGTTTAAATTTAGAAAGTTATCCTTTTTTTAAACCGACTAAAAAGGAAATGTTGCCACACAAACTGGCATGAAGGGAGTAGCTGTTTATTTCTCTCCTTTTTTCACTTAAAATCCTCTTGAAGGAGGAATAAGTCAATGTCTGGCTAGGAGGGGCAGAAAATACCAACAAAGTTGTAAAGTTAAGATAACCGTTTACCCTTGACCTTTTGCCCAACGTGATAGCTGATAAAGTTGCACCGTCTCGTTCGAGGCATGGCATGCCAAAAGTAGATAATTACGAGGCTGTACCATCCATGCAAATCTCATGAACAGTGCAGAATACACGCACATTGCTGCATTATAAGGGGGAAAAAAAAAAGATGAAGGTATATATCGTTAAAGCCAGCAGCTGTTTAAATAGAAAACTCCTACCTGAGGTCATGTTGCCTGATATCATTTCTGGGGGTTTCTGTGTGTCTACGAGTCCCTGCAAAGTAGGTAAATATAACTCATGTACAATATCAACCAATGGAAACCAATGTAATGTTATAATATTATATTCTAGATAAGCATACAGCAATGACAAATCCCCAGTTGGCTACAGGACCCCAAAAATGGGTTGTTTTTGGGCCAACAGGACTGTTCAAAAATGCCTTGAAGGTAGCCATACGCGTCACGATGAGTGGAATTTCCTGCAATCTAACACAAAATTTATTCAGTTCTAATAACAAAGGTTCAGAAGTGTAGGAAAATGAAGAGCAGCACAATGGAAACACACGAAAAATGAATAGCAGCAGATAGGGAAATAAACAAAGAATTGCTAGGCACGGTTGTCAAACAAAAGATATCCAGTTATATGGTATTTGACTAAGCTAATATAGCAGCGGGCAGCAGCAACAAGAGAAACACATAGCAAGAAAAGGGGGAAGACAGCACTTAATGAATCACATTAGACGTGAGCTAAAGCAACTTTCAGTAATCTACCAGGAATCAACAAGAAAGCACAGGAAACCAACAACGAAAAGTAAAATTTTATCAAAATCTAGCAATAAAACTAATTGAAGCAAGAAATTGATTATGATCAGCATGGAGTGTATTGAATTAAAGGATGCAACAACAATCAACTAATGACTCCTTATTACTTCAATGGCAATTCCTTCCATCAGTCCATGTACAGGATAACCAAAAACACTTATTAAGTTCACTCATAGGATCAATGTAGCAACGAACTCTAAAGAGAAAACACTTCAACCACGCCAATAAATTATTACCCAAGTCTGCCCTCTAGGACGTAATGAGGAGTCAACCATTAACTAATTCAAATGTATCATGATCATTAAAGCAAATCTGTTAAGTTAGGTCCCCAAAACATAGTTCACTTTGTGAAAAATGATCAGCAGCAGTCAATCTAATACAATCAAAACGATCATATTTCAAAAGTTGGTTAAGCTATTATCACATATACTTCGTATGCCATAGAAAGAAAATGTTTTTTTGATGAGTAATCAAGCTATCTTAATTAACACCGAGAAGGTGATGACATGTACTTGTGTGCCAGAGAAGATTAGACATAGAAAAGTCAATCTCGAATGCAACTGTGATGTTGTCCTTAGCGACAAAGACCAAATACCTTGTTAACTAAATAATTTTATTCTATAGCCAATATCAAAAATATAAATAGTTTTGACAGAAGCAACCTGTGACTTCCTAATTATTGAAAGAGTTCTCGCTGAAACTATATTAGCTCAGACGAGATTTAGATTTTAGACAGAACATTCAATCCTACACAGCAACAAAAGAAAGTTACAAGCTATGTTGCTCGGACTCTTCAAAATACTGGAATATCTGTCGGATCCCCAAAAGAATGCATTTCTGTAGGACAACATGGTTCCAGAAATATTTTTGGAGGGTCCGAGCAACATAGGTAATAAGTAGCTCTATTGCCATCTCATCTAGCGTACAGTTCAGACATTTTGAGCAAAATTCCCTTTTTTATACCACCCCAACAGCATCCACCATTCAACAGAGAACTAAAAACTATCCAGGACGAAGAATCCACCATCCACTAGACTTTAAGTGGTCGTTTGGCTCGGAATATTTTTATTTTTTTCCGGAGTTGACATCCGGAAGCTATGTTTGGCCATAAAATTCCAGAATTCAACTTGAAGTCAAATTCCGAATTTTTCTGGAATTTGAAAAACACCAAAAAGCTGTTTTCACTTTTTTCACTCCAAATCACTCACAAAAATTCAAAAACAACTCCAATTTGTATTCATGCTAAAACACAACTCCGATTTCCAAATACCATTTTTCACTTTGAAAACAAAAACTACTTTTTTGAAATACTCACAATTTTCATGGCCAAACAGGCCCTAAATATACAAACTTTATCTAACTATCCACTAAACAAGCACCAATACAGCTCTCTGAAAAAATACAAGCACCATCATGGATAAAACAAAACGAATAAAGTTACAAGAACAAGAAGAACTATCAGTTATATTTACACCAATCAACATACATAAAATTGAGGAGAAACTAACACTAAATCTTCCCAAAAACATAAAAACAAGATGATGAAAAAAAAGTGGAAACTTGCTGAAAAAATCATTAATTCACTCCATTTCCCAAACAATTTATTTATTTCCTTCATCACCCTTTTATCAGATATCAACAACATACATATTCCAGCCATAAGTTCAATAATAAATGTATTCAACAAACTGTAAAAAAATACAATCTAAATAAAATGCTCAAAACCATACCTTAATCAGATATCTGAAACGTGGGTTGCTCCGAAAAAATGATTTAGATTATCAATAACTTCTGTATATAGATATCTGGTCCTTTTTTGGTTGTCTATGTTGTACTAGTTGATAGTCAACAAAGGCGAACTGATATTATTTTTATAAATAAAAAATTTCTTTGGGGGATTTTTGTAAAATAATTAAGTTGTTTCTTTTTTATAACTCTGGTGTCCGGGTTTGATAATTATGGTGTTCGGACTAACTTGCGCTCGAGTTTTTCTGACCAGCACAATAAAATTGATGGTTCTTTTTTTATATTGATATAAAACTAATATAAGATGTTTATTAGAATGTTAACATCTAACATGGTCACTTATATTTTTTATAGTGATATATTTATGATAATATATTGTTTGATACTGTAATACTTATCAAAATACATCTATATAATTGTCAAATTATGTTTAATGAGATATTTTTACAATGATAATGACTAGCTATTTATATATGATACCAAGGTGGCATTCATTCAATCAAATCTTTATGTATGTTTGACTTTTTTTGGAAAGGAAGGAATGCAGGGAAGAATTACATTGATATTTTTTTCGTATCGGTTCTACATCAGATGATGAGCCCACGCGAAAACCCTGAGGTGTGTTTGTACGTGTAATGTCGTATGTATGATAGAGGTAGTGTGGTGATTGACCTCAATCCAAGGTTCAACGAATGAATGAAGCTATGATCGTAGAGATGATGGTCTTCCCAAGTCTCAAGTCTCCAACCATAATAGAATAGATAGGCGAAGCTTAATATACGCCTATCGATAGATAGCAAGTTGCTTCCAAGCTCAAACCATTTGAAAGGGAATTGCTACTTTTTTCTTGTTATTTTTTCTCACACCCTGATGTTTGTGCTTGATTCGAATCCGCTTTATTAGGTTTTTATTAGATTTTTAAGGAGTATCCAACAAAGTCATATTTTCTTGTAGTTTTATATTTGTGATAATATTATTGTTTAATATGTAGCTTAAAATACTTAAATTAAAATACATCTATATTGTCAAATTATGTTAGATGAATATTTTAACAGCTTGACTTTCAGTTTCAAATATGTTAATATGAATTATTGAGATGTGATACAATCAAGTTAAATGATTGTAGTTTAATATTGGATCACTTAATGTATTCGGTTTTAGGTGAAAACTTAGGTCATGTGATGGATTTCTCCTATTAAACTTATTTTTTATCATGGGCAAGAGAAACTCTCTTTGAGAGGCGAAACATAAAAAGTGAAAACTTTTTTTTTTTCTTCCGCATTTTCTTAAAATTTGAAAATAAATCTAGTCTTCCACATTTAGTTTTAAAAAAAAAGGGTTTTCCACATGTTAAGAAAATAATTAATTTTTTCAAAATTTTATAAAAATTCAGACAGATTTTATAAAAGTTCTAAGAAAATGAAATCATGAAAATCAAGATTTTTAAGACATTTTAAAAAAATAATCAAGTTTCCTTATTTTTAACAAATCCATTTTTCCATCAAGTTTTTTTTTCTTTTTTCAAAAACGGGTTTTAAAAAAACAAATTTTCAATAAAAAGGGTTTTAAAAACTTTTTTTAAAAGATGTTTTTAGTTTTTTTTTTTTTTTTAAATGGTTTTAAAAAAATCAAATTTTCAAATTAAAAAAAAAAAAAGACGTGGTTTTAAAACTCATTTTTTTTAATGAAAATTCAGTTTTTATTTTTATTTTAAAAAAATTGACACGCAGTTAAAAATTAAAAAAAGAGAAGAAAACAAATAAACGCGAGACTTCACCAGGGTAATTATTCCGTTTTAAATTTAGTACAGGGACCCCTGGAAAGGAAGGCTATTTGCTAAGATACGGTAATAAATGCTTATCCCTTTTCTTTTTGTCATAAAAATGGCATCCAGACCAATTTGTGCTCATCGACAATTTTATCGGTACATACTAACCAAAGAGATGAATTTGATGGTTGGGCGAAAAGTGATCACGTAAAATTTTAAGGCAAAGTTGGTCCGGAAACTACAGTTAAAGAGGAGGAAATTTTAAGAATTGAAGCAAAAGAAACAAGAAAAACACAATTAATTTCCTCAGAGGCTTGATACAATTGAAAAATTTGTTACAATTACAGAGAACCTGTCAATCAAAATCTATACATACAGTGGACAAGATCCTAGTATTACAAGAATTACTTGACTAGTATTATGTATTTACAACCTATTTCATTATCCTTTACCTGAACTCTCACAGGAGCTCCCTAGGTTGGACATAATATCATGAACTACCAATCTCACAATACTGCTGCCCGATGATCTTGAGCTATCGACACATTCCTGCAAATCTGCATCACAAGAAATCGAAACCAACTCGAGATCATCATCTAGATACTTGATGTCGAAAGTACCAAGCTCTAACTTAAGCCTTTTTGCTACTTCTTCCTTCAACTTAACAATACCAGAATCTAAACAAAGCCGAAATCTTATGATATCTTCCTTATATGTTGCTTTTATTGTAACGGATATCACTTCAGGCCAGGCAGAACACTGTGGCATTGTGTCAGTGGGAACATAAACAGGGTCCTTCGCAGTTGCATCGGGAAAAGGTGGGTTCGACAAATTGTATTCTGGGACACGTTCATCCACCAGAGCAGCGTCTCCGTGTGAACAAAGATTTCTCAGATCATGAGAGCTGCCTGCATCCTCGACTAGCATTCTCCCAAATGCTTCATGTTCTGGAATAAAAGGCCTAGGCTTTTGGACTGCAGAAGATAAGTTGATTTCTGTTGTGGTCTGACGAGCTGCTTCCAGGGAGCCTCCCACTTTCATGCACGACTCACGAGGTGGTGAATTAACCAGCTCGTTCTGAGGACTGCCTTGGCATGAACCATGGGACGTAGGTGTCCCTGCGCTCTCTTCTCTTGAAACACTCCCCGTTCTGGACTTACATGAGCCTTCAGCATGCAGAAAACCATTCTGCGGAGGAGTGAGTTCTTCGTGATTTTCTGGTGTTCCATGGTTGGAGGACTCATTTTTCTCAGGAAATACGGAAGGTTTAGACGATGGTGAACTTGGTAGATTGGAACCATTTGTACAAGCAGGCCAAGAAATAGAACTAACAGCAGTAGGAAGTGAATTTGGTGCCAGTGAAGTCAGAGTAAATGCACCTTCGCCTCCTTGAACGGATTCAATTACACACTTTAGCTTTGAAAGGGAACGGTTGACTTTATTTATCTTGCGAGATGGCCATCTAGAGATCCCATGCTGCCTGCATATGCGTTTCATTGTGGTAGGGCAAACTGTAGTTGCAAGAACATTGATGAGAATAGCTAAAAGAAGGAAATAAAAGAGAAATATATCTATAAGAGCAATTTGGTCAAGAAAAAGCATTTCAAATCGAGAACATACCACCAAGACTCTTTGCAGCATCCTTAAGACTTCCAGCAAAATACTGTTGCAAAACCTCTAAGCTTATTGTTTTCTCTGCTTTGCCACGTTTTCTCTCTGATTTCTTTCCTGTCGCTTCATTTTCAGAGTTAGATACATGATTAGGGGCTTCACCTTTTGCAACATCGGATCCCACTGCCAACTGCTGCTCTCCCAATAGATCAAGATGTGTCCATCCATTTGGTAAACTAGTGGGCTGAGGAAGAGATTTCGGTATTGGTACAGACTCAGGCTTCAAGTCAATTTTCTCTTCCATAGAAGCCTTAATAATCTCAACTGAGCTCCAGTCATAGTCAAGTTCCCCTCCGGAAGCAATACTGAGACTCCTGCAGTGCTGTTTCATTGTCAATAAGATCGAGTTAAGCAAGGCCTGCTGGTTACTGTAATCCCCAGAATTCGGTGGAAGAAAAAATTCCAGAATATAATCATCATTGCCGGTGTGACTGCTCCGTAAGCAGATGGCAAAACAACTGGTCAACCCAAACAAGCGTGCATAATGTACCAAGGGGTACTCAGTTTTGCAGAATTGTGTGATATCTTCACAATAGCATGACTTTTGTGAAGCGTATGCTCTTCCAGCAACTCCTTGTCCCCTTTGTAAATGATGCTCCGCGCAAGCATCACGGAAACCCCACATGTGTGCATCAACCACATAAAATGCTACATCTGTTGTGGACATACAGATCTGTCCCATGCAGCTTCCATCAAAACTACTGCAGCTCTTTTTCAATCCACCACCATCAGCCAGAACACTACGATGCCTGCATGGGACCCATGTCTGAGCCAGAGGCAGTTTGTATGTTTCACATACTGCAGTTAGTATCTCCAAAATGTCAACCAATGCATTCTGTCGGCCTTCATTGCAAATCTGGTTCACATACCCCATCACATAGACCTGTTCAGACAAATGATGAAACAACAACCACTTAAACGAGAAAGTTTTACACAACTGTTCCTTACCTGAGTGTTTGGGTTGTCCAATATCTCTGAACTTTTCAAATTTACAGCCTGCAGAAAGTAGAAATAGATTAACCAAAGAGACCTCATCTGGAAAAAAGAAAAAGTAGGAAAGGATGATGGATGCTTTTGGTTTAGATGAAAGACTCTGTCTATCTACTCAAAAGCTTTTAATACCATACATAAGTAACCACAATAATTGGATTTACTCTGCACAATACATGTCCAAATGCACCTTTGTATGCCGACAACACTATCAAACATTACCCATTGAATGCACGATTGAATTTGTGCACTTATTTTCAAGGAACAAAATCTCAGCCAACGGTATAACAGATGTGCTATGAATGGCTAGTTCTAACACTTTCTCATATAGTTGATGCAGAAGCACAATATCCAATATTATCGAAAGATAAGACATCTAACATGAGAGATGTGAATTAGAATTTATAAAGGTTAAATGAACCAACCTCCAGTGCTTTGCATACTTTATCCACCTCAGCAGCATAGTTGATCTTTTGGGAGGTCATTATGAGCTCCAGTACACCAACACAAGATTGTCCAGATGGTTCAAACACAGGCAGCGCTAAAGTTCCTCGAACATTGTAATGCAGAGCATGATCAAGCCGAGGGAACTCTTTACTGGAGTAATATTGCACGTTTGGTGTCCATTCAGGCAACTTAAGGCGGAAGACACGGCCCGGAAGTCCAAGTACTCCATCAGTCTCTCCATCCGCAGCAAACATATACATCAGAGAAACTGTTCGATATTGATGAAGCCCATTACACTCTGGGTCAAGAACAAAGGGTTGCCCTGAAGTTGTGAGTACAGACCGACCAGCATCTTTTACAGGTGCCCAGACCTGAGCTAAAACTCGCTCTCCTGTGGATTCCTTTAAGTATCTAAGCGCTTGTGTCATCCTCTCCTTGATTACACAAGACCCATCTGGATAATCTCCAGGTGTTCGTCCCGAAACTGGTTGAGGAAGTCGTCCTTTATCAGCATTGACAGAGATAGTTTCAGTTGTAGACTCGGGATCACCAGTGTCTGCTCCAAAAATGGAAGGAAAATTAGATGATTCTTTCATTGTGTGTAACCAGAAAATGAAGCACATTCAACTAGTTTATCCCTTTTTCACAAGGACAAACTGAGGATAAGTTCATACATCACAAAGTAAAGCTACTCCTCGAGAATTGTGTTATAAAGAGACTGCAACAGGTTAATTATAAAGTTTAAGAGGGAATAAAGTTCAACTGTTGTATATGAACAATCTAAGTTAGCTTTAATGTTTTGTTATGTGAAGTAATTTGTTTCTCTTTTTTGGTAAGTACTATGTGAAGTAATCTTTATGCTTATAATACTGAACTCATCAAGAAAAAGGCGACTTGGCTCGCAGTTGCACTAAATCAGCATATTTCTAATGTGTTAACTACAGAGACAAGAAATATCTCTACATATTTTGTTCATCAGTAAGCAAGAGATTTCATTAGAAGAAGTACTTTTACATTCTGTACTCTGATGTCCAGCATGTTCTTTCTCTACATCTAATTGCTAATAGCGATGGGCACACATGTGAGAACTTTCCTGCTCCTAATATATATGCACAGGTTGTTTGCACTAAACCAACAAACAAACGTATCTTTCTTATTACTCAAACCTTTATCAATTAACCAATGTTCATAATATTAAGATATGTTCTGCATATGGTGTTACATTAAATCTGAAGGGCAGCCCGGGGCATTAAGCTCCCGCTATGCACAGGGTCCGGGGAAGGGCAGACCACAAGGGTCTATTAAATCTAACAAACAAAAATCTTCTCGTACTTATTTACTCCATGTAAATACAGTAGCATGTATCTTCATAAAACACGAAAGCAAAAAAAAAAAAAAAAAAAAAAAAAAACTACATGATCGATTAGGAAAGAAGAAATGAAAAGAAAAAAAAATTCTAACTCATCTCAGTGTGTAACTATTGCTCTCCTAGAATCAAATTCACTAAACTTGATGTGAATAAAAGGGTGGGAATAAGTTAAAAAGGGCAATATTTCGGCTAAAAAGGAATCCAAAAATAAAAAGGTAAAACATAATATTCTCTAAACTAAATTTCATTAGATTCAATTGAGATTGTGCAAATATGGTATCCAATTCCGCAATATTTCAGCTTTCCTTTGTTTCTGTTTCTGCAGAAGCTAAAGATTTGGTACTTTTTTTTAAAGTTGCTAGCAAAAGTATTTGTTTGATACTGTTTTCCCAACAAGAGTTTTTACTAAGAAGTACCTGTTATTTTACAAAAAGAAACAGCATTAAGTGTGATACTGTTTTTCCAAGAAGAGTTTGTAAGAAGAACAAGTTTTTTGTTAAAAAAACAGCATCCAGACAAACACTTTATGCAAATTTCAGAAACAAATGCCACCTAAGTTTTTGTACGTCTGAAAAATCACCAAATTTGCAGCAAGATCAAAAAGTAGACTAATTTTATTACTCACAGTTTTTCAAAATTCTCAAAAACAGCTTGATACATGTTTTGTTGCAAAAAGCAGCATCAACACAAACACTTTTTGCATTAAATGGTGGCCCGGTGAAACACGTTATGCATTATTTAGCAAAATTCAGCTTTTGTAAAAACTGAAACAAATGACACCTAAATTTGTAAGCCTAAAAAGTCGCCAAATTTACATGGTTTTTTGCCAAAAAAAAAAAGAATCAAAATAAAGTGTGATGTACTATTTCTACAAGAAGAATTTTTACTGTACTAAGTACATCTTTTTCTGCCAAACAACAGCAACAAGACAAGCACTTTATGCAAATATAGCAAATAGAAGTATTGTAAGTACCGAAACAAATGACACCTAAATTTGTCAGGCTAAAAAGTCACCAAATTTGTAGCAGACCAAAAAGTCAACCAAATTTACTCAAAGTCTTTTCAGACATAACGTTAAAAACACATCTTAACTATTAATTTTTTGTGAGTCAAAGTGTATTTGAATATATAGATGGTGGCAGAGGCAGAGGGAGGAAGGGCCAAGGGATTCATCCGAACTCCTTTCTATAAAAAAACTACACTATTTATACATAATTAAAATTATTATTTATGTATATACAGTAGATTTTGAACTCCTTTAACTTTTTCGTGTATTTACTTTTTATATTTTGAATCTCTTAGTAAAAATTTGATTCCGCCACTAGACGGTGGTGATAATTAAACCAGAAAAAAGTAACAACTGATAATTGAGACGTGAACCTCGTGAAAAAATGATAAGTTAAAACATATTCTCAATAAAAAACAACTTAAAACAAAACCAAAAGGCTTACATACAAGCGACAAATCTTGGATGACTTATGATAACTGTGTTTTTTTCGTCGTTATCATCAGAAAAAGCCCAAAGAGGAGAACAAGGCAAGAAAGGAGACGTAGGATTAGACGAAACTGCAGCAAAAATCTGATCAAACGACCATGAAGCATCGATATCAAGATCAAGATCCATCATCATCGACTCCTTTGACTTAGGAACTGGTTCTGACATGTTTGATCAAATTTTTCTCCAGATTTTGTACTTCTTTTTCTTCTTCAACTATATAGTATGTGGAAAGAGAGAGAGAAATATGTTTAATGGCAATTGGTAGAGGGTGATTCTATTGAGAAAAAGAAACTGGAATCTAATAAGTTGGGTTACTACTTGCAATTATTCTATATATGCAAATATCACTATCTACCTTATGTGTGGTTAAAAAGTTTCACGGGTGTCCAATTTAAATACGTAATAAATATTGAAAAAATTACACTGTATGTTAATTAGGGCAATAATTCTATCAAAACTGACTCATTTTTTAACCCCATTTTTTTAATTCTTACAAAAATGACTCAAACTTTATATATCTATATATATATATATATTCTTATATGTTTGTATATGTTGGTATATATTCTTTATAAGTGTCTATATATATTTGTATATGTCTGTATAGTTTGGGCTATTTTTTGTAATGTAAGTTTTGGGCTATTTTTTTGCAATGTAAGTGACCAACTTGTATATTTCTGAAATTTTCCCAATATTGTTAGTTTAATCTGTATTTAATTTTTATATTTTTTGCACGTCCATCTCTTTTAATATAGCTGAAGTTCAGGTAAAATGGTTGAACTTCAATCATATATGCATGAACTTGAAGCAAAATTATCTGAACTACGAGCAAAAATGGTTGAAATCAAGCAAAAATGAAAAGAAAAAAAGTTCCGCAAGAAATCCGTCAACTTCAATATACGTATCTAATTTTTTTGCCTCAACTTCAGTAACGTTCAAATACTTCAGCCATATGAAACTTCGTATATTTTGTCTGAAAACTAACTTCAGCACGAGGTTCCGAAGTGGATAAACGTGTAAGAATTTACAAGTTCAATGCATAACTTGAGCAATGCATCAAAGTCGAGTATCTGTTCACTTTCGCTCAAAATTTGAGACGGATTTAGAATTTAAACTTTATAATTCTATATTTTAGTTACTCGGTTTAAGATCTAATATTTATGTATATTTAATAAAAAAAATTAACATATAATAAATAGAATCTGAGCTAAAATAACTATGTCGATTAAACTTGTAAGCTTTAATCGTACATATGTAAGTGTTACCTTAAGTTTTATATGGCCGGTCTCAGAGCTCAAATAAAGAAGAAGAATTATGATTATAGTTAGCTTAGAAGTAATGGTCATATGATAAAAGTAGTCCTCTAATGTAGACTTTTACATGAGGAACATACCACTTGCTCTGAATTAAAGCGTAATTAATTAACTGTTATGACTTTCATATTATAATTTTGTAATAAAACTTGATATTGAGTGTACTTAGTTGTAACGTAAAATAGTTTTTGTATAAATTCTTTTCTACAAATTGTGAATTCTTCTTCAATGTAGCAACATGCTAATATATATTGTAATTTAATTATGTCATCTTTTAGCTAAGATTAGCAAAACTTAGAGGGGAAAAAAGAGTAATCTCTTAATTAAGCTAGCAGTGGAAGAGGTAACCAGCAGAAATCGATACATCCATGACCTAAAGAATAACTTACCACACGTCTAAAATATTGCTGCACCTTCATTACAACAAATGAATTTTTACTTCTAATAAAAATCAGATTTAGAGCCTTTAGGTTTGATATGATAGCTATACGCGGAGGAATAGATATGAGATTAGTTCGGGGGTTCAAAAATGTTTAAGTATGAGCAATTACTTACGTTGAGGTAGACAAATTCAAATCTTTCAATTGATTTAAAAATAAAAAAATGACAAATTTAGGGGGCTGCATATGCATTAAGCCTTTAGTTTTGGATGAGAAACAAAAGTAACATATGATAGCTATACGCGGAGGAATAGATATGAGATTATTGTTTAGATGATTAAAAAGTTGACAAAAATGTTTAAGTATTGAATGAAGCAATTATTATTTTGTAAAATACGTGTGAAGTAGACAAATTCAAATCTTTCAATTGATTTAATCAAGTATAAAACAAGATTCGAATCTCAAATTTACATATTAATAATTCAATATCCATAAATGTCTAGCCTCTTGTAGAAATGAAATACTGCTACTTGCCAGGTAAAGTTTGTCTTTAGTAATACAAATTTTTTTTTTTTTTTTAACCATTTTGTGGTTCAATGGTTTTGGACCTAAACGTAGTAAAATAGTGAGAGTTTAGTTCAATCCTTTTTGGACCCTGCGTATAGTGAGAGTTTAGTGCATTAGTTGTCCTCTATCCATATATTTGCAAAAAATTTCAATGCTTGAGCTCTTTTTCTTTTTTCTTTTTTTTTTTTCTTTTTTTTCAAATTACAGCTAGATGGAGAGGTATATAAAGAAGTGCACCACAAAACCCACCATTAAAAGGGTACCAAAAGTATCTTTTAAGAAAAGAAATTTTCAATAGTGACGTAACGATTCATAAGATCATACAATATCATATTGTTTTTTTTCTTCTTCTTAATTTTAAAGCTCATTTGTAGTTGGTCGAAAAGGGCATCCTCATTTGATATATTGACTTGAAGAAACATTGTACAATACATGTTATTTCGCCAATCTGTCTTTAATTATTTAATTTTCTTAAACCAACCAACACAAACAAGTAATTTTTATATACATATTATTATATAATCATGATTAAAAGGTATATGATCGTAGTTTAATTTTTTATTTGCTATGAACCTCGAATACAAATAAATATTTACAGGTCAGTATATAATAAAACTTCAAAAGGTATCTTTATAGTGCACACAAGGAACAAAATATTCTTCTCTTTACGTTTATAAATTATGGCGTGTGGTCTCAACCAATAGCAGACTCACCCGCCAACAATAACAAAAATACAAATCTCATGGATAATAGAACGCTACTAATAAATCACTACTTTCCCACAGAAATTTTCAATTAGAAAATGTTCAGTAGCTATTTTCAGTGAATTTTTGTAAACACGGAAAAATTAGGAAGTTACGTTTTCCAGTGGTTCAATGAGAATCCGTTTTTCACCGTGCGTTTTCCCAGTAGTGAGCTAGTTCGGTGGGAATGAGGTGGAAAAATCATGTTTTATAACACAAATTTCTCACTGAATGTCAATGAAAAAAACTTATGTTTCTAGTAGTGGACATACTACTACCATTAAAAAAAGTACTAAATCAGTTTCCGCACCAATTAATTTTTAAATAACTTTATCCACCGAAAACTTGGATAGATGGAAAAAAGCCATCTAATATTTCTGTCTCTGTTGGGAGCGTTAAAAACAACAACAAAAATAATGTTCTTTGCTTGAATAAGCAAATAAAAAACTAAAACTTTGTTCTGTGTTCAAATGAATTTGTTCTTATTTTCCAAACTTTTTTATATATTAGACTCAAAAAGAGCTTAGGATTTTTCTCTATGTAAAGAAAATCGGATATATCTATTATAATCATCCACTTAATTATAAGTTATAATAATAAGTATAGTACATGAACAGTACCTATTATTATTTTCTTTTTTATTTGAGCAGCTAAACGCTTTTGATTTTCCTAGTAGTAAATTATTGAACTTTTTTGAAAACAAGCAAGTGGTGAGAAAAGCAAAATGATCACAAAATGGAGTCTGTCTTAGTATCCTTTATTCATATAATATTGAGGAAAATTATGTACTTTAAAGTCATTAAATAGTAAATCTACTTTACTATTCTTGAATGCTTCATGTGGATGGTGATTAGTTTGCATCTTTTTATAGTTAGACAAAAATATGACACCCTAATTGACTCCACTTAATCAGTACAATTGGGGTTTATTTAACATGACTGTGATGGTCCAAATAAATATATTATTAACCTCAATCATTAGGAGCAAATATCTAAAATTTCATATAGAGAAGACTAGAAATTATGGACCCCGTTAATTGTTGTATAATGGTTTCCATGTTGAATTGTTGACAATGAAAAACTTAAGCAGTTTTTCATATGGATATTAAGTATGTCAAGTTAGCATGCTTCAAGTTGCCTCTGATTTTCAAGGCAAAGATTATTGTTATTTAATAGTCTCTTCATTCTTAAGGATTAGTCGTTTGGTATAATAGATCCGTCTTCAAAATATTTGACGTCATAAAAAATTATTAATGTTATTTTCAAATCTGTTGTTTAAACTACTCTCAAAATTTAGACTATTAATTTCTTTCTAAAAAATGTGTAAAAACCTTAAAAGACAGATAACATGTAACTTTCTTAGACCAAAAAAGGACCTACAAGAAACGAAATAACAGAGAGCTTTATGCGTCATTTTAGAATTTTATAATTATTTAATTTCAAAATTTGAAGAAGAAAACATATTTACTTTTAATTTAGAAACATATATTTTTTTAATTTTATTAAACCATTATTCTTGACTGCAAATAAGAGTTGGAATTCCAGTGCCGCTACCTCCATAAATATTGTCCTGATATCAATATTCTATACATTAATTGTGTAAAAAAACTATTAATATAATTGGGAACCATCCTCATCATAAAATATGTTCCCCTTTGTTTGGCATTTAGTTACTTAAATTTAGGTCCTTTCAAACTAATCTGCCTTAATTACCCATCACTGGCACCACTATCTTCCTAACCAATATATTATTAGGTGTAATCATAGAGGTTGAGCCAGGATTTGAGTTTTATGGGTTCTATGACATCAGGTGTTAGTAATTAGGTTATAAATTAAATTTGTGTACATATTTAGTGAATTTCTTCAAACAAAAATAGGATTTGAAGTTAAGATAGGCAGTTGGGCCAAACCCATACGTCGACTTCTAGCTCCATCGATGTGTAGTCACCTTCTAACTAATTTTTTAAAGACTTCAATAGATGAGATCTCTTGGAACAAACAATTTCTTATATGTATTGTTCATGAAATTCGTGACTCTTTTGATTGTTATGAATGAATAAAGATGCATATCATTTTGATCAAAATAGATTATTGTAATTGTTTTTATAGCTAAAAAGAAAAAGAATAGAAAATTCATCCTTAATTTCCAAGAAGGCTACACATATAGTAATCTTCTATCCACAATGTCACCATTTATAGAGTCAAACAAATATTTTTCCTTCAAATTTGAAACTAACTACTAAATCGCTTGTTATTTTACATTTTACCTGGTTTATATTCCGAAGTTTTATGTATTAAAAAAACAAACAGAAATTGGACGAATTTTCTAATTTCTCCACGGACTCCTTGTCCTTTTTTAATTCTGTTCCAAAGACCAAAGGGGATATTGACTAAAACATAAGGGATCACCGCCAAATATGTTTGTCCAAATTTAACTCATCCAAGGGTATACTTCACTTCTGTTATTTTTAAGAATCACAACTTAGAAACCACAAATAGATACTACTAAAAATCACATTCTTATGTTCAAAAATATTTTTAAATGTTTGAATTGTGGTGGAAAAAGATTATTTGTCTCCAATTTTTACAATAAAATCAAACATGTTTTTGGAGGACATTTAGCATGAATATTTTACATGGCATCAAATCTTAGAACTTTTTAATGTCAAACAAATAGTTAGGACCACCTTAAGGAGATGAGGAATATCTTACCACAAAAGAATAAATGTTGGTGGTCAAATTGGCAAGTATCAACTTTGAGCAATTAAAGCAAAAATTTCCTGACTTATCTTTAAAGAAAGCAAATTATTAATTGAAGTATAAAAAAAATGCACAGCATTTGCACATCTTACATGTACTCACAAAAAATGCATAATACTAGCAAAAATGCTCTTAAGACTAATAATATTTGTTCTCTCCCTCCTCCCATTTTGTAGGTCTTGTAAAAATAAATTATTGTTGATGTATAAATATTGATTATTTTATGTTTAAAAATATTGTTTTTATTAACCATATTTTAGTATTCGTGTTCGTCTTTTTTCTTCTTTCCTTCTACGACATACCATTTTGAACATTTACAAAAAATTCAAAAGATGATCTCAGTGTCTCTGAATTATGATTATGATGTTGTGGGGTTTTCAATGTTTAGTGTAATTAAAATTGCTGCATATTTCTTTTGGCTGCCTAAGCTACTGATGAGATCATTGTAATCTTCAACTTTAAAACAAAATCCATATATTATATTGTATAAATATTGTAAAAATAAGCTAGTCCGTAGTTGATTATGGATAATCTAAGGGATTTAATTAGTGCTTTACCACATCAGTAGAACACTATGAAAAAATATATATCAGTCTTTTCAGCAATTTAATTCAAGAGTCAAACAATTGTTTTTATATAATTGGCTATCTTTAGTTTCCACTAAATATTTGTAGGCTGTAGTACAGGTTGATGTGGAGTGAGAACTAAGGATAATAGCTTTTCTTAATCAAGATTAAACATTTAAGAAATGAGATGTGTTGCATTATCCATATTAATAAAATTGGTAATAGAATAGCATTAATAGGGATGCGCAAATATGGAACTTTACATACTCGTACATGGATAGTTTTTATTTTTGGGTTTATGGAAGTAGCCTTCAAAAAAAACTAAAATGGAGAGAGCGTCCCCTTCTAATTAGCCAGTTTCCAAGAGGGAGAGCTAGATAGCGAGCGATCATTCAAGAATGAACACTAAATATGTCTGTCAATACCAACTTGCTCGAAGTGCGAGTAAAGGTTCACCTGTTGATTGTATCGTTACATGCTTTTTGGTAGAGGGGCCTCCACCTAGCTCGGTATATTGGGCTTGTGGCGACTAAATCTTACTTCCAATGAGGCACTATTGATTGATCTACTGGGGGAGTTCACACTCAGTGTGAAGGAAAATCTCATATAGTGGGCTTTTCACGGAAAATCCAAATTACCCAGGCCAGTGAGTTCCAAACACCGAATGATTAACAAAACAAAAACAAAAGAGAACCACCACGTATTTGAACCATGTACTCCCTCCATTCCAATATATATATATACACATTTTTTTCCCATTAAGAAATGAGAGTTAACAAATGAAAACCATAATGTTGCAGTTATGAAACACTAGTTTTACAATGAGACAATATGCATGCCAAGAGTATGTCAATCATACAGAGCCCAAATGCTTCGTAATGAAAGACAGAAGCTGGTTTTACTAAACGCGGGAAATATGTGTAAAAAATGGCCCAATGCATAAAGCATCAGGGTTCGTGAAGGATCCGAGGAAGGGCCGCAACTCAAGGGGTGTGATATATAGGTGATCTTACTCTGACACAAGCATCAATGGCTGGTGGCTCGAATCTCACATGAAAACAATTTTATTGTTGCTTCAAGGCACATCTACAGGGGAAAATTAAAAAAAAAAAAAAAAAAAAAAAGAAGAAGAAGAAGCGTATATACAAAAGCATACCTATACCACTTCCTTTTCATCGCCTTAAATTCCTCATCAAAGGCAAAAAAAATTATTTTTCAAGAACAAGCAAAAGTTCGACCGTATGAAGTGCGTAAAATAAACCAATTAATTAAAGTTCAGCAATAAATGCGTATATAGAAATTTTGGGTAGGAGGAAAAGTAAATTAGGTAGAGAGAGCATATAATATTATTGGTTTTATTAATAAACACTAGCCTTGTTTTAGTAAGTTTTTCCTGTTCCAACCCCATTTGAGTAACTACAACTAAAGGGATACAACAGTCAAACTTCCACCAGAATCATTATATACATACATACAGACAAGCTTCTAATACTAACCCCTTCACTAATTGATCTTAATTGGTTGCACAAGTATGATTTGTCATTCCAACAGCCTAACAGAATAATTAGGAAGACAAGGGGAAAAAAAAGAGGAAATTTTCGTATCTAGACTTCGCTCTGATATGAGGGAAGCTAAAATCGACTCGATGCAAAAGGATTCAACTGCTTGTTTGTTGTCAAGCTTATCCAACAAGACTGCATAGAATCACATCATCGAAGGGCTATTATTGAAGATTGCAGATACCTACGAAGTCAACAAGACGAATATTATCCACATTTGGAGAGAAGCAAACAAGTGCGCAACTTTTTTGAAAATGAAGGTCACAAACAAGAGAAAGAATGTGATCAAGGAAATGGAGTTTTTGCTGAGATAACAGTACATTTTAGTATTTTTCATTGTATAGAGAAAAAGGATTCAACTTAGGAAGGCAAGTTACAACCTTTATTCTCTTCCAAATTTTCATGTCGAAGCAGTTGTTTCACTTTCGAAAGATGGAGATTTAGTTCCTGCACCGAAACTTTTCATGTCATGACTAAAACAAATGAATATCCTCTTCGCGACATTGCAGAACTCTCTGCAATAAAGTAATTGAGCACCATATTATGATATGCAAAGTACAGTCGAACCTCTCTATAACAACCATTCTCTATAATAACATTTCATATAACGGCCAAGTATTTGTGGAACCGATCTTTCATGTTATGTTATATTATACGCTCTCGTTAACAGTTTTTAATTAAAATTATTATTTATATATATATACGGTAGATGTTGAACCCCTTTAGCTTCTTCGTGTGTTTGTTTTTTTTCATATTTTGAATCCCTTAGTAAAAATTCTGGTTATGCCACTAGATAGTGGTGATAGTTAAGCTAGAAAAAAGTAACAAACTGATAATTGAGATGTGAAACTCGCGAAAAAATGATAAGTTAAAACATATTGTCAATAAAAAAACTTAAAACAAAACCAAAAGGCTTACATGCAAGCGACAAATCTTGGATGACTGATGATAACGGCGTTTTTTTCATCATTATCATCAGAAAAAGCCCAAAGAGGAGAACAAGGCAAGAAAGGAGACGTAGGATTAGACGAAACTGCAGCAAAAATCTGATCAAACGACCATGAAGCATCGATATCAAGATCAAGATCCATCATCATCGACTCCTTTGACTTAGGAGCTGGTTCCGACATGTTTGATCAAATTTTTCTCCAGATTTTTACTTCTTTTTCTTCTTCAACTATATAGTATGTGGAAAGAGAGAGAGAAATATTTTTAATGGCAATTGGTAGAGGGTGATTCTATTGAGAAAAGAAAACTGGAATCTAATGAGTTGGAACTTGGGCTACTACTTGCAATTATTCTATGCATATATCACTATCTACCTTATGTGTGGGTAAAAAATTTCACGGGTGTCCAATTTAAATATATACGTAATAAATATAGTTATTATAATCTGTATTTAATTTTTAAACTTTTTACACGTCTGTCGATTTTGGAATAATTTCAAATTCGGTGTCTGAAGTTTGATATAGTTGTAGTTCATATAAAATAGTTGAACTCCAATCATATATGCATGAATTTCAGGCAAAACTATCTAAAACTACCCCAAAATGATTGAAATCAAGCAAAAATGGCTGAATTTCAGTAATACTGATGTGTTTTTGCCTCAACTTCAGACAGAAATGTCTAAACTTTAACCATATGAAACTTCAAATATTTTATCTGAAGTTGGACTTTGTCAAAACTAACTTCAGACACTGAATGTCTGAAGTTGTTCCGAAGTGGATAGTCGTGCAAAAATTTATAAATTTAGGAAATAACTTAAATAGCGGTATCGAAATCAGATATTTGTGCACTTACCTCCAGAGTTAGAAGCAGATTCAGACTTTAAACTTTTTAAATTCGATATTTTAGTTACTCGGTTTAAAATTTAATATATTTAATTTCATTAAAAAAAAAAATGTATAGGGGTCTAAGCTAATATTACTATATCGACTAAACTTGTAAGCTTTAAGAGATAAGGGTCAAAAACACACCCCAACTATCATTTTTTTTTTTAGTTTCATACCTAAACTATCAGAAGGTTGAGAAAACTACTTAAACTATCACTATCTAATTTGCAAAACACCATCTCAAATTATTCTTGAATGGCATGTGATCTACACTCTCCATTTTATATAAAAATATTGCCAAGTGTTGTCCACATGGATAAATAATGTCACAATGGCACCTACATGGAAATTAAAAAAAAACTATTTGTTTTAAAAAACAAATTGAAAAATAATAATTTTTGTAAAAAAATATCAAAAATTATAGAAAATAAAAAAAAATATTTTAAAAAATGGAAAAGTTATTTTTAAAAAAAAAATAAGAAAACTGATTGTTTAGTTTTCACATTTTTTTTTTAAAAAAAAAACAACTTTTCCATTAAATCATTTTTTTTTTTCTGATTTTCTAAATTTTTTGATTTTTTTTTTTTTACAAAAATTATTTTTTTTCATTTTTTTTTTTAAAATCCAGATTTTTTTTTTAAAATGCTGATTTTTTTTAAAAAATAATGCGGTTTTTTCAAAAAAATATTTTTTTTTTTTAATTTCCATGTAGGTGCCACCATAGCATTACTTATGCTATGTGGACAATTTTTTTGAGAAAATTTCAGCTTCACTTGTCTTTTGGAGAGTGAGTTCACACATTTAGTTCACGTGTGTTTTGCAAACTAGATAGTGATAGTTTAGGTAGTTTTCTCAACCTTATGATAGATTAGGTATGAAACTAAAAAAAAAGTGATAGTTAAGGTGTGTTTTTTACCCTTATCTCAAGCTTTAATTGTACATATCTTTGTGTTACCTTTAAGTTTACTACCCCTAAGTTTTATATACTCGTTCTCAAAGCTTATATAAAGAAGAAAAGTTCTGATTATTTTGCGGTTAGCTTAGAAGTAATGGTCATATGATAAAAGTAGTCCGCTAATGTAGACTTTTACATGAGGAACTTGTTCGAAATTGAAGTGTTGAAATGTAATCGATTAACTTATACCACTTTCATATTATAATTTTGTATAAAACTTAATATCGGATGTACTTAGTTGTAAGTTGTAACATAGAATTATTTTTTCCTTCTAGAAATCGTAATAGTACATTTAGTTTTCGACGGGGAACAAAAGTAACATACATTTACATACAATAGCTATACGCGAAGAAATACTGTATGAGAATATTGTTTAGATGATTAAAAGTTGACAACAATGTTTAAGTATTGAATGAAGCAATTATTATTATCTAAAATACATGTGAAGTAGACAAATTCAAATCTTTCAATTGATTTAATCAATTATAAAACAAGATTCCAATCTCAAATTTACATATTAATAACTCAATATCCATAAATTCGCAGAAATTTTCAATGTTTTAAGCTCTTTTTCTGTTTTTTTTCTTTTTCAAATTACAGCAAGATGGAGAGAAAGGAACCAAGACAACCATTAAAGGGAACTAAAAGTATCTTTTAAGAAAATGTAATTTTCAATAGTGACGTAACGATTCATAAAATCTTAAAATATCATATTCTTTTTTTTTTTCCTTCTTAATTTTAAAGTTCATTTGTAGTTGGTCGAAAGAGACATTCTCATTTGATATATTAACTTGAGGAAACATTGTACAATATATATTACTTCGCCTGTCTGTCTTTAATTATTTAGTTTTTTTAAACCAACCAATAAAAACAAGTGATTTTTATATACATATTATTATAATATCATGATTAAAAGGTATATGATCTCAGTTTAATTTTTTATTTGCTATGAACCTCGAATACAAATAAATATTTACAGGTCAGTATATAATAAAACTTCAAAAGGTATCTTTATAGTGCGCACAAGGAGCAAAACATTCTTCTCTTTACGTTTATAAATTATGGCGTGTGGTCTCAACCAATAGAGACTCACCCGCCAACAATAACAAAAGGCATAATACATAAATAGGCTCTCAAACTTGGCCTCATCTTTTAAGTATGCCTCCAACTTTGGGTGTAAACAAGTAGGCACTTCAACTTGTAAAAAGTTGAACACATAAACACAAATGCTGACGTGGCGCTAAAGTGGCACATACTTTTGGAGGTGTCTAGATGATCATTTTGTAATTTAAAGTGTTCAATTGACAAAGTGGAGACAAGTTGAGGTGTCTACTTGTGCACACCCAAAGTTGGAGGGCATATTTAAATAATGAGATTAAGTTTGAGGGCCTATTCATGTATTATGCCATAACAAAAATACAAATCTCATGGATAATAGAACGCTACTAAAAAATCACTATTTTCCTACTAAAATTTCCGATTAGAAAATGTTCAGTAGCTATTTTCAATGAATTTTTGTGCGAAAAATCTAAATAGTAGTGTTTTCACACGAAAAAATTAGAAAGTTACGTTTTTCAGCGTTTCAATGAGAATCTGTTTTCCACCGTGAGTTTTATCAGCAGTGAGCTAGTTCGGTGGGAAAGAGGTGAAAAAATCATGTTTTATAACACAAATTTTTCACTGAATGTCAATGAAAAAACTTTGGTTTCTAGTAGTGGGCGTACTACTACCATTAAAAAAAGTACTAAATCAGTTTCCGCACCAATTAATTTTTAAATAACTTTATCCACCGAAAACTTCCATAGATGGAAAAAGGCCATCTAATATTTCTGTCTCTGTTGGGAGCGTTAAAAACAACAACAAAAATAATGTTCTTTGGTTGAATAAGCAAATAAAAAACTAAAACTTTGTTCTGTGTTCAAATGATTTTGTTCTTATTTTCCAAACTTTTTTATATATTAGACTCAAAAAGAGCTTAGGATTTTTCTCTATGTAAAGAAAATCGGATATATCTATTATAATCATCCACTTAATTATAAGTTATAGTAATAAGTAAAGTACACGAACAGTACCTATTATTATTTTCTTTTCTATTTGAGCAGCTAAACGCTTTTGACTTTCCTGTAGTAAATTATTGAACTTTTAAAAAAAGCAAGTGGTGAGAAAAGCAAAATGATCACAAAATGGAGTCTGTCTTGGTATCCTTTATTCATATAATATTGAGGAAAATTATGTACTTTAAAGTCATTAAAAAGTAAATCTACTTTACTACTCTTGAATGCTTCATGTGGATGGTGATTAGTTTGCTTCTTTTGCTAGTTAGACAAAAATATAACACTCTAATTAACTCCACTTAATCAGTACAATTGGGGTTTATTTAACATGACTGTGATGGTCCAAATAAATATATTATTAACCTCAATCATTCGGAGCAAATATCTAAAATTTCATATAGAGAAGACTAGAAATTATGGACCCCGTTAATTGTTGTATAATGGGTTGCATGTTGAATTGTTGATAATGAAAAACTTAAGCAGTTTTTCATATGGATATTAAGTATGTCAAGTTAGCATGCTTCAAGTTGCCTCTGATTTTCAAGGCAAAGATTATTGTTATTTAATAGTCTCTTCATTCTTAAGGATTAGTCATTTGGTATAATCGATCTGTCTTCAAAATATTTGACGTCATAAAAAAAAATATAATTGTTTTTTTCAAATCTGTTACACTACTCTCAAAATTTAGACTATTAATTTCTTTCTCAAAAATGTGTAGAAGCCTTAAAAGACAGATGATATGTAACTTTTTTAGACCAAAAAAGGACCTACAAGAAAAGAAATAATAGAGAGCTTTCTGCGTCATTCTAGACTTTTATAATTATTTGATTTTAAAATTTGAAGAAGAAAACATATTTATTTTTAATTTAGAAACGTAAATCTTTTTTTATTTTATTAAACCATTATTCTTGACTGCAAATAAGAGTTGGAATTCCAGTACCGCTACCTCCATAAATATTGTCCTGATATCAATATTCTATACATTAACTGCGTAAAAAAACTATTAATATAATGAGGATCCATCATCATCATAAAATATGTTCCCCTTTTTGTTTGGCATTTAGTTTCTTAGATTAAGCTCCTTTCAAACTAGTCTATGTCTTAATTACGTATCATTGGCACCACTATCTTCCTAACCAATACATTATTAGGTGTAATCGTAAAGGCAAGCCAGAATTTGAGTTCTATGGGTTCTATGACATCAGGTGTTCGTAATTAGGTTTTAAATTAAATTTATGTACATATTTAGTGAATTTCTTAAAACAAAATAGGATTTGAAGTTAGGGATAAGGACATAAATGGCCATCCTGGTGAAACTATTGACACTCGGTGACCCAAGAATCTTAAAGGTTATTTTTTAGTCTTTTCAAATAATTCCATTTTCTATTCATTTTTCAACTAATTCCAGCATATGTATATAAACTGTATCATTCTTGTATAGATATGTATCACTACTGTATATGTATATAATATGTATCATACGTATAGAAACTATATCATTGTTATATAGAATATGTATCAATACTGTATATGTAAAGAAAAAATGTATCACACGTATAGAAACTGTATCATTATCATATAAACTATGTATCCCTTAAGTATATGTATAGAAAATATATCATTGTTGTATAATCAACGTATAATTTCTGTTTAATAAATATGTAATTAATGTATACTTACTAATGATACACATATTATACATTTTCTATATATACAGTAGTGATACATGTTCTATACAACAATGATACAGTTTTTGAAGGCTCAATATGAATTTTTTTCATTGATCTTTAGTTTAGTCGCCACAAATAATCCTGTTCTTTATGGGGGCTAGCGCCTGGGATTAGTTTGGGTCGAAGGGCCACCTCGCTGTATTAAACCCAAAATGGTGCCTTTTTGAGTCTTTTTTTTTTTTTTTGTTGCTGGTTGTCTTTCAATGTTCTTTTCCCTTGAAGTTAAGCTAGGGAGTTGGGCCGAACCCATACGTTGACTTCTAGCTCCATCGATGTGTATTGTGTAGTCACCTTCTAACTAATTTTTCAAAGACTTCAATACATGAGATCCCTTGGAACAAACATTTTTTCATATGTATTGTTCATGAAGTTCCTGACTCTAACAATTTTTCATATGTATTGTTCATGAAGTTCCTGACTCTTTTGATTGTTAATAAATGAATAAAGAAGCGTATAGTTTTGATAAAAAAAATATTATTGTAACTGTTTATGTATCTAAAAAGAAAAAGATAGAAAATTCATCCTTAATTTCCAAGAAGGCTACACATATAGTAATCTTCTATTCACAATGTCACCCTTTATAGAATAAAAAATTTGAAACCACAAATTGATACTACAAAACATCACATTTTTGAGTTCAAGAATATTTTTAAATGTTTGAATTGTGGTAAAAAAAATAAAAATAAAAAATTATTTGACTCCAATTTTCATAATAAAATCAAACATGTCCTTGGAGGATATTTAGCATGAATATTTTACATGGCATCAAATCTTAGAACTTTTTAATGTCAAACAAATAGTCAGGACCACCTTAAGGAGATGAGGAATATCTTACCACAAAAGAATAATGTTGGTGGTCAAATTGGCTACTATCAACTTTGAGCAATTAAAGCAAAAATCTTCTAACTTCTTTATGAAGAAAAGAAACTATTACCTCAAGTGTAAGAAAAATGCACAACATTTTCACACCTTACGTGTACTCACAAAAAATGCATAATACTAGCAAAAATGCTCTTAATTAACGCTCTAATAATATTTGTTCTCTCCCTCCTCCCATTTTATAGGTCTTGTAAAAATATATTATTGTTGATGTATAAATATGGATTATTTTATGCTAAAAAATATAGTTCTTTATTAACCGTATTTTTCCCTATTTTAGTATTCGTCTTCATCTTTTTTCTTTTTTCTTTTTTCCTTCTACGACATACCATTTTGAACATTTACAAGAAACTCAAAAGATGATCTCAGTGTCTCTGAATTATGATTATGATGTAGTGGGGTTTTCAATGTTTAGTGTAATTAAAATTGCTGCATATTTCTTTTGGCTACGTAAGCTACTGATGAGATCATTGTAATCTACTTTAAAACAAAATCCATATATTATATTGTATAAATATTGTAAAAATAAGCTAGTCGGTGGTTGATTATGGATAATCTAAGGGATTTAATTAGTGCTTACCACATCAGCAGAACACTATGAAAAAATATATATTAGTCTTTTCAGCAATTTAATTCAAGAGTCAAACAATTGTTTTTATATAATTGGCTATCTTTAGTTTCCACTAAATATTTGTAGGCTGTAGTAGAGGTTCATGTGGAGTGAGAACTAAGGATAATAGCTTTCTTAATCAAGATTAAACATTTAAGAAATGAGATGTGTTGCATTATCCATATTAATAAAATTGGTAATAGAATAGCATTAATAGGGATGCGCAAATATGGAACTTTACATACTAGTACATGGATAGTTTTTATTTTTTGGGTTTATGGAAGTAGCCTTCAACAAAAAAAAACTAAAATGGAGAAAGTGTCCCCTTCTAATTAGCCAGTTTCCAAGAGGGAGAGCTAGATAGCAAGCGATCATTCCAGAATGAACACTAAATATGTCTGTCAATACCAAGTTGCTCAAAGTGTGAGTAAAGGTTCACCTGTTGATTGTATTGTTACATGCTTTTTGGTAGAGGCGCCACCACCTAGCTCGGTATATTGGGCTTGTGGCGACTAAATCTTACTTCCAATGAGGCACTATTGATTGATCTATCCGGGGAGTTCACACTCAGTGTGAAGGAAAATCCCATATAGTGGGCTTTTCAAGGAAAATCCGAATTACCCAGGCTAGTGAGTTCCAGACACCGAATGATTAACAAAACAAAAACAAAAGAGAACAACCACGTATTTGAACCATGTACTCCCTCCATTCCAATATATATACACATTTTTTTCCTAATAAGAAACGAGAGTTAACAAATGAAAACCAGAATGTTGCAGTTTTGAAACACTAGTTTTACATTGAGACAATATGCATGCCAAGAGTGTGCCAATCATACAGAGCCCAAATGCTTCCTAATGAACGACAGAAAGTGGTTTTACTAAAAGCGGAAACGAGGGAAATATGTGTAAAAGACAGCCCAGTGCATAAAGCATCCGCGTTCGTGAAGGATCCGAGAAAGGGCCGCAACCCAATTGGTGTGAGATATATAGTCTTACCCTGACACAAGCATCAATGGTTGGTGGCTCGAACCCGTAACCTATAGCTCACATGAAAACAATTTTATTGTTGCTTCAAGGCACACCTACAGGGGAAAGTATACCTATACCACTTCCTGTTCATCGCCTTAAATTCCGCATCAAAGGCAAAAAAAATTATTTCTCAAGAACAAGCAAAAGTTCAACCGTCTAGAATTGCGTAAAATCAACCAAAGTTAAGCAATAAATGCGTATATAGAAAAACGTGGCATATACTTATTGGTTTTACATAAACACAAGGTGTAAGTTTTTCCTGCTGCAACCCCATTTGAGTAGCTACAACTAAAGGGATACAACAGTCAAACTTCCACCAGAATCATTACATACATACATACAAGCTTCTAATACTAACCCCTTCACTAACTGATCTTAATTGGTTGCACAAGTATGATGTGTCATTCCAACAGCCTAACAGAATAATTAGGAAGACAAGGGGAAAAAAAGAGGAAATTTTCGTATCTAAACTTCGCTCTGATATGAGGGAAGCTAAAATTGACTAGATGCAAAAGGATTCAACTGTCTGCTTGTTGTCAAGCTTATCCAACAAGACTGCATAGAGAACATCATCGAAGGGCTATTATTGAAGATTGCAGATACCTGCTGGAAGTCAACAAGAGGAATATTATCCACATTTGGAGAGAAGCAAAAAAGTGCACAACTGTTTAGAAAATGAAGATCACAAACATGAGAAAGAATGCGATCAAGGTAATGGAGTTTTTGCTCTAACTTATGAGAGATAACAGTACATTTTAGTATTTTTCATTGTACAGATAAAAAGGATTCAACTTAGGAAGGCAAGTTACAACCTTTATTCTCTTCCAAATTTTCATGTCGAAGCAGTTGTTTCACTTTCGAAAGATGGAGATTTAGTTCCTGCACCGAAACTTTTCATATCTTGACTAAAACAAATGAATATCCTCTTCGCGACATTGCAGAACTCTCTGCAATAAAGTAATTGAGCACCATATTATGATATGCAAAGTACAGTCAAACCTCTCTATAACAACCATTCCCTATTATAACATTTCACACAACGGCCAAGTATTTGTGGAACCGATTTTTCATGTTATGTTATATTATACGCTCTCACTAACAGTTTTTTGCTATAGCAACCAAAAAATATCCGGACAAATGACGCGTTATAGAGGTTTGACTATAGTAGAACTCTTACATAGAGCTATATATTTTCAATTTTAAGTTGTGCATGGAGAAATTAGAAACACTTACGGCCAAGGATGATCGCCCATAAGCATCATATCTCCTTCATCGTCTGTAAAAACAATCTCCCACTTATTTCGTGCATGAAGCTCTTCCTGGATCTCAAACAATTGTTCGAGTTCCTTCACGAGCTCATCATATCCACTCAATACAGTTAAATCCACCGCACGACCCACAGCTACCCCTTGCATTTGAACCTTCTCAAGGAATTTCATATAAGGTGAAAAATATTTTGATTTTTATGATGTTTGGAGGTCAGTAATAAACATGCACTCCTTCCGCCTCAAATTATATGTCGTGATTTCTAAAAATATTTGTCTCAAATTTATTTCTCATTTTAGAACTTCAAGACATAATTAATTATTTTTTTCCATTTTACCCTTAAATAGTAATTGTTCTTGAAAACTACAAACACCTCAAGATGACACATAAGGAGCTTAAATATTCAATGAAGAGAGATTATATCTTAAGACATATATAAGGGTAAAATAATAGTAAAAAACTCCTTCTAATTAATGTTTTCTTAAGGGGCGTGTAAAAGAGAGACACGACAAATTATTTGAGACAGAGGGAGTAAAAAGGTAATTTACTTTCTCGATTTGGTTTTAATACCTTAGTGCAGCTTCTGGTGGAAAAATTCTGCTTCATGGGAACCTCCTTTGGCAGCAAATGCAACTGCTCTTGCTTTTGATCTTTGGAATCTCCCGAAAGGCCAGAGTTGTCTTCTGAATCACCAGCAGAAGTCGTGTTTCGAAAGCACAACAGTTCAGCAGAACCATCGGAAATGTTGGCTGGCTTTAGAGGCGGGTTTTCAATAGCAGAACAGAACGAAGGACTTTTCAAGTCAATTCCAAACAATCTAAAGGATGTTATTGTATCACATTTTCTCTCATCGTTCTCCTTTACGAATTGTGAGGATGCAAAGCTTGGAAAAGCAGGCCGAGATGAAGCATTTTTACCGGCTTCTGTCTCATATAAGAACATATTCAAAGCAGCATTAACTTCAGAAGCCGACCTAATTCCATCTACATGAGACTTAAAGTACTGTTAGTGCTTCTATTGATGACAGTGGTAGTTGTATCTGTTTGTGAAGTATGCAAGGAAAATGGATTGTCACTACTTTGTCCGTCAACAACGGGGTTAATAGCCTGCTTGACCAGGCTTTTCCACGGCAAAAAGTGTTTTTTTTTTTTTTTCAAAGTTGAGGTGTTTCCCCAAGCTTTTAGGAGAAGAAAACGTGCTTTTGAGTAAAAGCAGAAGTTGCTTTTGAGAAGCTGAAAAACGTAGCTTGTCCCCAAATGTACTTCTGAAAAAATACACTTAGAAGCACTTTTTAAAAGCTTGGCCAAACAATAATTGCTACTCAAAATTGCTTTTCAAATTGATTAGCCAAACATAAATTGCTTCTGCTTCTCACTAAAAGTACTATTTTGAAAAGCACTCATCAAAATAAGCCAAAAAGGCTACAAATTGTGGTGAAGGAATCCGAACGGCTAGTGCAGTTGGGGGAACAGGTTCTAGCCCGAAATAGTAGAATAATCATCAAGAAAATGAAAATCGAAAACCAAATAGGATGATTGAAAAAGTATAAAACCAGGCCATGAATTATGGATATGCTCGTTCCTACCTGAAGCTTTGGTTTCGTTAGTTGGTCGATGCCTTTTATTCTTCACTGGCATTGGCTGAATGAGAGAAGTAGGGACCGACGCCACAAATGGTTCGATGTCCCACGGAGAAACTCTATCAGGCCTTAAAACAGATGCAGGCTCATCCCATTGAACCTGGAAAGACAGGAGAAAAATGGTGACATTTTAAGTCAATCCAAACGATTTGATTCATTCAATGTCGACAACAACCAACAATATCAACCTTCAATGATCTCCATTTAGAATCTTTCCACTGCGAGGAACTAACTTCAATTCCTACTATGGTACCTGTAAATCTGGAACATTATGAACAAACGAAGAAAAATATAATAGAGATCAGACCTGCAGCATATTTAGCAATGGAAAATAGACATATACTTTAAGCTTCAATAGAGTTGATATTTTACCACCTTCTCTCGGGAATCTCTTCCCCTTCAAAATGCATCTTGAATCTCATGCCAACTGAATACCGATGATTAACAGCCTCCAGATATTTGTTTAGGCCTACGATAAACTGACTTGTTCTGAAGATTTCCACACACAATATTGAGAACACAGGCAACATTTAGCATGTTCGTCGGCACAAAAAAACTACTTTCTGTATACCATCTCACCGAAAAGCTCAAGCTTTTAGAGAGAACACACATTTATTATTTAATTATGTCTTCAACACGCTCCCTCATGTGAAGGCCTAATTCTTCTTCATTGGCCAAGCACTTGGAAATTCCATTTGACAGAGGGTGGCGGTGAGACTTGAACTCATGTTGAAGACACAATTAAGTAATAAAGGTGTGTTCTCTCTAACAATTTAAGTTTTTTAGATGAGATGGTCATACACTTCAAAAGAAAGGACGTTTGGAAGTAAAATGTATACAAAACAAAGATGCATAAGAGAAACCTTGGTTTGTAATATACAACAAACATGGTCCGGGTTGCAAGAGCATGAGATGCAGTAGCTAGCACTCCTAGGTGCATGTTCCGACTTGAAATCACTGATTGTGGCATTGAGCTCGGTTGTCGAGCAAGTCGTCTAACCCCTATTCGAACTTCACCCTTTTCACTCCTAAACACAACAAATTTATAGAATAAAATGATTAGATAATGAATTACTCCCTTTGTCCCAATTTATGTGACACTCTTTCCTTTTCAATCAGTCCCAAAAAGAATAATACATTTCTACACTTAGTAACAATTTGACTTAAAAATTTTCATTTTACCCTTAATGAGATGATTCACAGCCATATAAATATCTATGGCTTGTATTAAAACCACAAGTTTCAAAAGTCTTCATTTCATTCTTAAACTTCATGCCCACTCAAACACCATCACAAAAATTGCAGAGGGAGTGGTAAATAGTTGTTCCAAACATATGACATGCAACAATCATGATGTATATAAGAGATTTAAAGCGTAATAGACAAAGAAGAACCAGAGATAAGTACCTTAAGAATACAAAAGCATCCCCTGTAACTAATCTTTTCAGGGAAACAAAGGTACTCCATCCTGTGGTAAGCAAATGCCTCCGGGGTTGGCCTGTTACTCAAGAATCAAGATTGGGTCATATAACTAATTGATAAAGTTTCATTGATATCATCTTTTTGTTGTAGGCAAACCAAATTGGACACTACAAGGTGTCAGAAAATTACCTCTAAATATATGTTTAAAGTGCCACTCGATGCCATGAAGGTCCTTGGCGACCAATGCCTGTGATGGAGTCGGCTGGCTCATGTCCTGCACAAAACATATAGCATTAAGAGAAAGGTACAGATTATAGATGTACCAAAGGAGTAAGTTATATTACCAGCGGGGGCAGGCATTCATTAGCATGTTTCCTCAGAATGGAAAATCCACCATGAGTGCTCGTATCGGATGCAGTTAAAACCTTGTAGAAGAAATCAACTTTGGGCCTCGGAGGCTCAGGTGAGGACGGATCTGGACTAGCAGGCTCAACTTGCTAAATTGGACGAAACCAATAATTTTAAGCAATGGATCACCAAAATAAAAAATAAAAAAAAGAGCAAGTGAACTCAACATAGTTTCAAACAAGCAAGAAAATAGGTCATTTAAGTTCTTACATCCGCTTCCGGCAACAAAGTGATCTTGGCATAAACCTCATCAGTATCTTGCTCAGCCTACAACAATTTTTCCACGGAAAAGTCCTAATCAAAACTTTTTTCCTAAATTTTAAAGATAATTACAAAAAAGAATTGGAGTTAGCTATGAACTTCGTCTCTGAATAGTTCGTAGCTAACAAATTCTTTTGTTGTTTAGTTACAGAATTTGTCTGTCGCTAATTCTTGTTTTTAGTAGTTTATATATGCATACCCGAACCTCAGAAACATTACTGTTTAACTAAATTAACCAAGAAAATGGTGAAAGTGCAGCTTAATTACCAGAAGTTTAATGTCAAGAACACTACAAAGGATCTTTGGTTGAAGATTGAACAATGGTATTCTCTGATTCAGCTCCTGATTTGTTGATGCCTCCAACTATCCAAACCAACATAAAAGAACAATAATAACTAATATGAAAATCCTCCAAAATACTAAAAATACCCAAGAAAATATGAAATCCAAAAAGACACCCTTAAAAAGAAACCCAATAATTGACCAATTTGAACCTCATAAACAGAGATGGACCCAAAATTTAAGCATTATGGGTTCGAGTTCGAAATTCTACCACAACCCTTCCATTTTACTGAGTTCGAAATTATTACTCCTTCCATCATAATTTATGTGACACTTTTCGCTTCTCGAGATTCAAATTGTGTGAACTTTGAGGAACATATTAACATTTATTTTTTCATTATATTGACGCGAGAAGAATTCGTAAATCTTATAGTATTTTCGTATAGTTTTTTACTATCTAAATTTTAATTTTTAAAATATTGAGTTGATAAGATTAGTCAAATTAACTCTCAATAACCGAAAAATGTCACATAAATTGGGACGGAGAGAGTATTACACCTGTCTGGAGAATCTTTTAACACATATACAGGGTCTGAGCAAAAATTACTTGTTCAGATCAACACATAACTTATGCACTACATCGGCCTATGATTCAAAACCAACATTGATACAAGTTAATACCAAGAAACCCAAAAAAAAAAAAAAAAAACATACTTGTTCCATGTGACCTTGTGGGAAATAGTAAACTCTTTCTCCATTTTTTGGAATATCCACTAATGGACCTGCACACAATCTCCATAACTCTAAGTACAATTCATCTTCACCTGAAATATTTCCCACAATAAATTCATAGTCAAAAAAAAAATTCTTCACCAATACACACACACAAAAAAAAAAAAAAAAAAAAAAAAGCCACACCTTCAGCTGAGAAATTGTGTTGCTGGGGAGACATATAATACCCTTTATTTGCCATGAAAATTGAATTCTAAATAAAAAATATACTGTGGCTCAAAAATTCCAAATTTTTTTTGTAGGCTAATATAACTCCATTTCCTCTACATGGGCAGCATCTTTTTTTTTGGCTAGTAAATGATCTTGAACTATATATAATGAAAAGAAAAAGAAGTTGAAAATATATATATATGCTAATGGTTACAAGTTTGTATTTTTTTCGCAAATGAAAATTAAATATAACTTCAGAATTAGGAACTCTAAATCTTGCATTTGTCACCTCTATTCAGACAAAAAATATTTCTTTGTAACAATAAATAGAGTTTGAAAAACATAATAATTACTATGTTTTTGGACACCCTTTAAAACGGACTAGTTATAAAGCTGAAATTTTTTCGATAAACAGAGGTTTTTGTTGCTGCTTCAGACAGATAGACATACAGTATAGTGTCTAATTTAAACATGTGTTTGGTTCTGGTTTAAAATTATATATAAGTGTTTGAAGAAGGGTGTGAAGAGACCTTCAAGGGTAGTTTTGTCATTTTAGTATTTTATCCATATTTTAATAATGATGGTGCTTATATTATATTAGTCTTGGTATAAAATCAGAGGCGGACCTAGGATTTAGAGGTGGCGGGTGCCACAATTTTTTTAACATACATTTTGTTAGGAACGTATATTTGGGTCAGGTCCATCTCTTTTTAGTTTATTCGGGTCAACTTAATAGGCTTTTTTTTTTATTTGCAAATATGAAAATTACATATCAAAAATCAAGAAACGAACATAATTAGCATCTTAAATAAGGAATTACACTCATTAACACCCATTAACAACAGAAGTAAAATTAACATTTTCACCAAGGGACTTGCATCTCTTATGTATATTAAAAAATGAATTTGCACAAATAAAATAACATTTTCAATAAGGGAATCATACTAATCAAAATAAGAAAAATAATAGAAAAACTCTTCGATAGGTAAATACACCCCATAAGTAAATGTAAAATTAGATAAACTACAAGTTCTCAAAAATAAATCATAAATTTCATGTTATTTCTAAGCAGTGCTTACGAAATTTCCATCACAATTTAAGTAGTAAAGTGATTTAAATTAAATTTAACAATTATATAATAGCATAAATTTTTATAATACACTCCCTCCATCCATTTTTATTTGTCTATTATACTAAAAATATATGTCCACGTTTACTTGTAAGTTATATAGTTTGAAAAATCAAGACATATTTTACCATTTTATACCTATTTTACCCTCATTATTAAGTACTCCAATTCATTTCTCATTTTATTTATTACTTATTAAGAGTGTCCCAAGTCAAATATAGACAAGTAAACATGGACGGAGGGAGTAATAAACAAAGTTTCAATATTTTGTGTGTTAAATACGCGATTTGGAGATCACGAAGTTTCTATAAAATAATAAAAAAAGAGGAAAGGCAATATAAATAATAAAAAGATAAATAGAAAATTGGGAGGGCCGAAAAAGGAATTAATGGTACAAAGGAAGTAAAAAGCGCAAAGAAAAACAAGAGTCGAAAAATGTTCAGATAGATTCAAACTTGTGTCTGCCAGCCGTGACACCTTTATCTAATTTACAACTGGGGGTTGCAAGATCAAATATTTAACCTAATTTAAGAAAATTACAACATAAGTATATAAAAAATTTATTAATCGAGGGGGTGCCATGCCACCCCCATGCTAATGGGTGGATCCGCCCCTGTATAAAATAATACTGGAATTGACGTATAAGCTAGTATTTTTTTTTTTTCAAAAAGTATTCCACATGCGTAGGGAAAATGGAGAAGAGATTACAAGTAGGGTAATCGACCAAATGAGCTATTAAGATTCTCTCGGATAAGCTATACATATTTAATTATACTAATTTTAGTGTACGTGCTTTGCACATATTTTTTTTGTTACGTCTATCAACAAAAAATATAATATAAATAAAAATGAATTGTGAATAGACTTAAGCCAATAACAAAGTTTGAACATTGTAAGAAAATTTATTACCTCATGCACATAATAATTAGGTCACATGAGTTTACAAAGATTTACAATAACAACATGACCCAGGGTGATTTCGCAAGAGGTGTATAGGCAGCGCGTTGTACGTACGCCGGCCTTATTCCAACCTTTGTGGTATAAAGAGGTCGTTTCTGATAGACCCTTGGCTCAAGAATGTTTTTTAACAAAACAGATTTGAAGAATAAAAAAGAGTAAATTAAAGAAGTTAAGATTTTTGTTTCCAATATTCTCTATGGATAAAGCGCTCAAGTGCACTTAAATCTTATCGTTGTATCTTCTTAAGACGAGGTTGCCATCTCACCTGCTTTAGTTTAAATAAGGTGCAAACTGAGACGAACAGACTCGACGGAACCTTTTCGCAAATAGGAGAAATGGAGGGTTTGAGCTCTTAAAGGTGTATAATTGCTACGTAATATTTTACGAGAGATGCTTACTTATAGATTGGATCAAATTAACTCTTAAAATTTCTCCTTATAGTTTGTATCAAGAAATTAACTTTTAATGTAAATATACTAGCATACTTTATTTTAAATTTATTTTACAATTTAGACATGCAAAAAACTATGAAAGAAATATGTGTGAGTTGATCCGAACTGTAAAACAAATAGTGCACTATGTTATTCTCTTCCATTCGGATGAATGATAACTAAGCGACATCAACACACTAAATTAAAAATAATAAGTAACATAAACGTTAACTTTTGTTTTGGCATTTTTTTCATTAGAGAAAATGGACAAATAAAAGGACAAACCAATAGAATTACGTTTATATGCATTCGTTGTGTGTTTGCTCCTCTCTGTTCATAGATCATTAATAATAAAGCAATTAATTTGTATTATTATGTCTATTGCCTAACTTTACAGATTGACATCTGTATTTAATTTAATTAAAACAAAACAGCTTGTATAATTATACTTTAGTGTTAGGATTTAGAGCTAATGACTTTTCATTAATCTAACTTTATTTAACTGCTTAATTGGTTAAGATTTAAGAACTTTCAAGGCTATCACATTTAAGTAAAGTTAGGTGTTGACGCTAATTTTATGAATAAATAATTATGTGTTTAGGTAAAAATACTGAAGCTCATAGTACACAGTCACGATAGTGTTTGATTGAATATAGAGTTTAAGATTTATAAAAAGACTTTAAAACTTATCTAATATATATGCATGCTGTGAATTTATAAGTAATTTTTTTCAAAATACAAAAAATGTGTCATTATTTTCAAAACATATTGAAGATGTGCCACGTAAAATGAGATGGACGAGGTACTCTATTGCGTTAGAATAAATCGATGTAAAGACAATCATGGGCAAATAGGAATATTTACCAGTCAAGTGGATATTATTTAACCCTCTTAAAATTGCTTCCACATAAGCAAATGATTATTATTGAATTTAGGAGAAAAATAATCATTTAGTGGCATACATTATGGACCCCTAGGATCATAGAGCCAAATTCCATTAAGAAAAGGTAAAATTTTAGTAAAAAGGTTTCAGAATATTCCAATTATAACAATCTTTTTTTTAAACTTTGCCATTGTTTGTACCTATGGTTATTACTCTCGCCTTCACTTAGTATATTGTGTCAGTCTTTTAGATTTTGAATTTATTTTTGTAGTTTCCGATACTTATAGTAATCAACTCCACTATATATATTTAAATTTTCGACATGTGAAAATAATTTGGGTCAAAAAATAATAGATTCAATTAAACTTGCAGAATCCGTCCTAGATCCTCCATTTGGCATAGGTTAGGTTGCTAGCTTGACTTGTTTACTAGCAATGAATTTTAGATTTTAAAATAGGAGATGATGACACAAGGCATGACGTATAAACCATGGCTTCGATGTTTAATATTTTAATTTATTCACCACCAAAAGCAGTGGTGTTCCTTTTGTTGCAAAAACTAAACTTTTAGTACAAAAAGAAAGTTAATTATGGCATGTTAACAAATAACAGAACAGTTTCATGTCTGCAACTTTAGTACTATGCGTCTTTCTCTTGACCAGTAGGAGTATCAATTTTTTCTTTCTTTTAGAGGGTAGATGAGGCTCTAGAGTAGGGAGGGAAGCAAAAGGGAATAAGTTAACACTCAAATTAATCTTTACTTAGGTTGATTCATCTCTTTCCCTTTTTTTTCGGTCGAGAGAATTAATATTCACTAATCAAGAACTACGAAATCACCTTTATGAATTGAACGAGATGCAAGCTGGAGAAATGATTAAATTTGTCAGTGGTGTGAAAGGAATAGTCTTGAATCTTTCTAAAGTTTCTTGGAATCACATTGGCTCAAGACAATAACAGTTCCGATTCTTATGTGAATTTTTGCGCGCACTATGCACTTAATGGATTCAACTGAACCCATTATTTTCAACTCTATCCATAAGTGAAGAACATGATTCATCAACAGCTCAAAGCCTCAAACAATATGATCTCCATATACATCTTGTGGAAATTGTGAGCTCTCCCAATATATAAGCCGTCTATAAAACCATGATCACATGATTCATCAAAAGCTCAAATCCTCAAACAATATGATCTCCATATACATCTTGTGGAAATTATGAGTTCTCCCAATATATAAGCCATCTATAAAACCATGAATGGATCACTCCTATAGGGATCATTACTAAAAAAAATTGAAATGAGGTACGAACTTTGTTGTTGATCCATCACTAAATAGCTCGTAACTAATAGAATTTCCTGACAATTCATCACGAATTAGGATTAGCGACGGATTTTATTGTTTAGTTACAGAATTTGTTCGACCTAATTCCAGTTTTTTTAGTAGTGGATACTTTTTCACCACGTTTAACAAAAAAAAAAAAAAAAAAAAGTCTTTAAATTCTGTTTGCAAATCTGAATGAGTTGGAAATATTTGCAAAAAGAAGGGGCAAAAACAAAAGACAAAAAAATAAATAGATGATGCTACTATATTTGCTTTTGTTTTCTATTCATTTTCTATGTTCTTGAACTGTAACTGGGATGAGTTTTTGCCTCGTACAGCTCGGCGAGGCTGAAGCCGGGGGAAGTTTAGAAGAGATCTAGGGAAACCTAGCAGCTGCAGTTCTGTGCGGGGATAAGCTTGCAGTTCTGAATTAACTTCTCAGGAGGATAGATGGAACAATTAGGGTAAGATTGAAAAAGAGGATTTTTTGGTTATATAACTAACTGTTGAATCCCCTTAACGTAAAGGACAATTTTAGTTTAGTAGCAAAAGGGTTCAATTAAATCCTCTTCATCAGAAAAATATACTAATGCGCCTTTAGGCCAAAAACAAGATTCTTCTGTTGAATTTAATTATTGAGTCCCCTTGAGATATAGGAGGATTTTAGTGTAGTAGCAAAGGGGGTTCAATTGAATCCTCTTCATCAGAAAATTATACTAATGCGTTTATGCCAAAAACAAAAAATTTCAGTTAAATTTAATTGTTGAATCCCCTTAATATATAGGAGGATTTTAGTGTAGTAGCAAGGAGGTTCAATTGAATTCTCTTCGTTATAAAATTATACTACTATGCAAATAGACGAAAAAACAAGATATTTCCGGTGTACATAACAGTTGAATCCCCTTAACATATAAGAGGATTCTAGTCTAGTAGCAACAACCGGTTCAATTGAATCCGCTTCATCAGAAAATTATATTACTGAATAGGCCAAAAACAAGATTCTTCCACGGAAATCGCTGTTTCAAGAACTTCATTGGATTAGAATTTTCAACAACAAAAGCATAAAAGATCAAGATAACCAAAGTTTTCCATGCAATTTCTGCATGAAATTCTGAAATGGAATGAATATACACTGTTACAAAAACTTCAAGAACGCGACATAAGTTTAAAATACACCTCTATGCATTTTCACTCAAGAACAAACAAAGGTAAACTAGTAAACAAGCATTAAGAAGGTGCATGCTGATAGTTAGGAAATTGGCACTGTGTGCTAACTTATACACAAAGCCGAATCTAGAATTTTTAGAGTATGGGTTCACTATTAAAAAAAGAGCAAAAAAAAATGCATTAAGTGGGGATTGATCCTTGAACCTCTAGATAAATAACTTAACCTTCAACCAAGTGCACTACTGAGTCTTTTGTAGCATGTGTTCCTAAAGGTAATACTAGATATATTTTAAGAAATATACATATAATATACCGAGTTTAATCGGATGACCATGTGTTCACGGGACCTTAATTTTACCCGTAAATTTGCCCCTGCTTATACACATACTTGGCATATATTAGCCAAGTCTTAAAACAAGCATGAAATTTTCCTTCCTCTCTTTACGAAAACATAAAACAATGGTAAAAATTAGGGGTGTCAAATTTGGCCCAAAAGATGATTGCCCGCCCAACCAGCCCAAAATTTTATGGGTTGGGCTCAAGATAATTTCACATTGGGCTGATTTTAGCCCAACCCAACATAGCCCATTTTAAAGTGATCTCCAACTTAGCCCAATACTAGCCAATTCTAGCCCGTTTTTAAGATTTATTTAAATTTGGGTTTATTGCTTGAGTTTACTCTATTTTTTTTTTATGCACTTTTCTTGTATCATGGATCTTATAAGTTTGTAGTGTGTTTTATATGAAGGGAAATATTTTACACGAAAAATGTTTTGCTCGAAAATATTTACCATGGAAAATGTTTTCCTCAAAAATATTTTCGAAAAATCCGCAAAAATATTTTCCACGAAAATGTTTTTCTAGAAAATAGACCCTTCAAAAAAAAAAAAAATTGGGTCAAGTTGGGTGGGTCATGACCATTTAACCCATTTCAACCCATTTCAAATTTCAAGTAACTTTTGGGTTAATGTTAACCCAACCCATTTATCACCTCAGCCCATTTTAATTGGGCCAATTTCAGCCCAACCCGCCCATTTGACACCTCTAGTAAAAATAGAAGCCTAAGATTAAGATTGTAGATCAATTTGGTGCATATGAAAATCGTTTTTTGGATCTGATTATCAGAAATACAATCTGATCTGATATGGGTATTTCTGTGAATACAGATCTGTATGAACATAGCGTATTTCACTGGAGTTATTGCAGATCTGTATGAATACAGTGTATTTTAATTTTTTTGAGTAAACAAGGTGTATTTTTAAAAGGAATTGAATGTATTTTTCATTTTTTTTAGTGTAAATATAGTGGTACTTTGTATTTTGCCAGAGATCCGACCGGTTTTGATTGTATTCTTCCTTTTTTAATACAGTGTATTTTATATTTTTGCCGGAGATTTGACTGAATTTGACTATATTCTTCATTTAGTCATTTTTTTAAGTGTAAATACATTCAAATTCAGTCGAATACATTCAACTTTGCAACGTCCGGCGGCGACCTTGCTGATCAAAGCTCCAATACATTAAAATACAGCCAAAACAAAAGGATAGATCAATATATAAATACACTAAAATACACAGCTCCGTCGTGTAGTTAAATGCACTGGAATTCAATCATTTTGAATACACATATATTTAGATAAGTTAAAGTTGCATGTATTCAAATACACTCAAATACAACGAATTGTCATAAACTAACTACGAATTGTAAATTGATAAAAGATAGCTACTAATTATTAATAGCCCTTAAAACGTAGTTATTTATGTAATTTGCCCTTTTAAAAATCTGGCACACAGCTTCACGGATTTCCCATAGTGAGCCCATATAGGCTGTGCATGATGTGTTTCCCATTAATGTTTGAATTCTCATATGGGCTTGAAAATTGGGCTTTACATGGTCCACATTTGCTTCAGCCCAAACCAACATTATTTTGTAAATAGAAGTGTTGGATTTTTCATTTCCAAGATATGGAACGGAAACCAAAATTAATAGTTTGACAAGACAAGTATGAAGATAGCAAAGCGATGGCATCTTTGCGCATCTGTTAGTCAGTTTACTACTTTTATCCGTCGCTTTCAAAAAAAAAAAAAGGAATTAGTTAGTGATCAGGAGGTGATGGGTTCGATAGAACTTAGTTCAAGAGGGAGATTAAGGTGTATAGAAAAAGTCTCGCATTGATAGCTATAAAAAAAAAAATGGGTAAAGGATCAAATTTATCCTCCAAGTATGGTTTATAGTTTAAATTTGTCCTCCTCCGTCAAAGTTTGGGATCAAATTTGCCCTCTTCATTAGGATACTTGGTATACTTGCCCTTTTATGGATAGATGTGTGACTTGGACTCCACAACACAAAAAAAAATTAGTCACGTAGGATCCACGTAGACTCCCAACCCAATTATTTTAACCCGTGACCCGTTTACCCATCATATAAAATTATACAACCTAAGTCCCTTTTATTTTAGAAAGGAGAGGGAAAGAAAGAGAATATGTATATTCCATTTTCCCTAAGTCTCCTTATATATCTAGAATATGTATATTCCATTTTCTCAAGCTTACTTGACTGTAATGGAAGCTCTTAATATTGTTGCTTGATTTCTTTGTGTTGTAATTAGTCAGTTTATTAACTGTTTGCTTGCAGGGGTTAGTTGGAGCCAATTAAGACCAATTTTACAGAAGCAAAGTACAGGTATTGTGCTAGACATATACAGCACAATTGGTTGAAGAGGTGGGGTGGTTCTGAGGAACTGAAGAAAAAGATGTGGCATTGTGCATGGCATTGTCTTATGTTATATGATGGGTAAACGGGTAATGGTCCATGGGTTAAAAAATTAGGTGTGAGAGTCTACATGGAGCTCACGTGGCTAATTTTTTTTGTGTTGTGGAGTCCAAGTCACACTTCCATCCATAAAAGGGCAAATATACCAAGTATCCTAACGGAGAGGATAAATTTGATCCCAAACTTTGACGGAGGGCAAATTTAATCAACCATATTTGGAGGGTAAATTTGACCGTTTGCTCATAAAATAATTACATATAAGATGTAGTGATACTTTTAACGGCATGAGACGCTGCTGGAAAAAAAATGTAGTTGGTCCAAAACAAACAATATCATGTTATGTTAAGAATATTTTTGAACTGTTTTAACCCAATAGATATATCACCATTAAATAATAAATTAATACAAAAGTAGAGTTAATCAACCACAACTGAGTTAAAGCTATAAACAGTATGTGTGGCTATCAGAGTTTGTGTTAAACAAGGCAGATTATGACCTAGTATTATTTAGTCTTAAGTTAATCCACTAATTTTTGTCTGAGCATGAAAAATCAAAGTTATGGACTGAGTAAACTTTGGGCTGACTGTTTCCACATGACATTGACACGTCTAAGTGCGCACCTCACATAGTTGAAGCTTAACTTAGCAACTAAGTAAAAACAAAAGAGAAAAAAATAAAATCAAAGCACATTATCTCACCCATTTGTTTCTTTTTTAATTTTGAATTCCAACCTAATATATTAGATTAATATGATCTTCTAGATGCATGTTATATGACACGAATAGTATTGCCTGTTTATCCAAACTTCTGAAAAACTAAAGTGTTTATTTATTTATTTTAAGAAAATACTTATTTTAGAAAGTTGAGTCGTTTCGTGTTTAGCTAAGTTATTTAAGAAAATAAATGTTTTTAAATAGTAGTAAACTTTGCATTTTCAGAAGCATAAAAAGTGTGTTTTCGAAAAGCAATTTGGATCCTTGACCAAGCACAAATTGATACACTATATTATTAAAATATTTTATAATTAATTAATCAAACACAAACCGTTACTCTTTAATAATAGTACTTTTGTGAAAAATAATTCTAACAAAATACTTTTTTAAATAAGTAGATTTTGAAAATTTGTCTAAACAATATATCATGTTGTGATTATCTCTCCTAATTATCTCTTAAGTGTCAGCCAACCCAATAATTGTCATTTAGTTCAACTCTTACAACATTTCAATACTTGACTCAAAACTAAAATATATTCTTGAGTAACCTCAACAAATCTATAGAAGAGAGTACAACTCTATTCTTCACATCGATCGTTTTGATCACATTTTAAAAGTAATTTCAAAAACAATTTGATGGTAATAATTGAACTACTTATACTATTTAATAGATGTATGATGTCTTACCTTTTTATTTGTTCTCAATTTTTTTTTTTTTTTCTTCTTTTTCTGTCTTTAGGATGGGAAAAAACTGAAACAAAACTCAACTTCAGTGTGTCTTTTTCTCTAAACCGCGTTTCTTTAATCACCACTGTTTTATTAGCTCACCTAAATTAGCCCCATGCCAAAGTGAAACTACTACTCATTCCATTTTCTCCACTTTAACTTTCATCAAAATTTCTTCCGTTTTCCTTTCTTATAGTATACTTTTCTTCAGAATTGCCAATAAAAAATATACTTTTCCTCACTTCCCTTTGACAATCCAACACGTTATTGTGACGTTCATGACGAAAAGCGGGCAGAGAAAAATGATTAAAACAGGAGTGACAAATTTTTAGGTCGATAAGTTTTTAAAAAAGAGGTGGACATAATTTCTTGACAAATCTCACGTCAGAATGAGAGAAAGAAATAAAAAGCTTCATAAAACACAAATTCACATGATATGCGCGTTGTTTAAACTTTATGATCGCGTAGCATGAAAGACAAATTTGTGAGATCTGTTTGGCCAAGATGTAAAATACACGCTATGTGTCTGAGTTGTGACAATCATATGCGCAACCATATTTTTCAAAAGGTTTATCTCATGGGATGTTTAGGCCGTTTAAAACTTATATCATTAAAAGTAAAATGAAAATTTCGGCGTTAAATTATTTCTAAGTATATAAAAAAATTATGTTTAAGATAAGCTAAGGAGGTTAATATGTCACATAATAATAATTTACGTAAAAACACATTTATGCATTTATACTGGTTTAACATGACTAATAATTAAATAGAAAGTATATTAATAATTTATGATGTAATTAAATATTACAAAAACAGTAAGATTTAGGGGAGGAGCTAGAAAATACATACAAAACCGGCTGAAGTAAGTACTTTTAGTTTAAATTATATATTTGCATTAAAAAAGTATTCAAACTCCAATTACTAATATTTAATAATACTATCATAGAAATTAGCATTTATAGACTTCAATTCTGGTTGAGCTACGGATAAAGAGTTAAAGACCCATCTCATGCTTTATTGGATAGGGTAAAAACAACGGATGTGGTCCAGTGCGCGAGAACTAGCTGCGCCCTAACAGTCCTTTAGAACCTAAATAACTTAATCTTCTCCGATGTACTATTTTGTGTCAATAGATTAGTTCGATCCAAAACTTGAGATGATGGGTGTAAATCGAAAAAGAATTCATAAGTAGTTGTTAATAGAGTTGAGGTTATCAAATTCTGAGGTGTCGCTTCTTTAACTGTAGATTGGTCCTGCCGCTGCTGTTATGTAAAAATCCTCGCAGAAGGAAGTCTTTTCCAAAAATGACTCTTATCAGTTACAAATCTAGATATAATCGGACTTCAATACGAATATCGAATACCAAATTCGAGTGCTTCGCTCCGGCAGGAAGTCTCGAGTTTGAGCGCAGTTATGAAAATCTTTGGTAGGGAGTGTTTTCCCAAAAAATGTGCTTTACCCCATACGAATTCTGATATAATCGAACTCCAATACGAATATCGAACACCAGACATAAAAAAGAAAAAAAAAGAAAAAAAGAAGAAAAGGATAGGGTGAAAACACGACTAAGTTTAACTTGCCCCTAATTCCTCTCATTTCTAGGAAACTTCCTTTACCGCGTTTACTCACTTCTTTATAAACCCACCCCACTTTGCTCTTTCTTTATCTACTCTCATATCATTCACTTTGTAAAATCATTACTCACTCCATTAGACCAAAGATTAAGTTTTTGTAGAAACTTTTTTTCTTGTTGAGCCTTATTCATCTATAAATTTCACTCTTTTAGTCCAAAAATTGAATCTTTATACAAAATTTCTCTTCTTTGAGGCTTGTTCATCTTTACATTTCAATCTTTTAGTCCAAAAATTGAATCTTTATACAAAAAATAGCATCTGGGGTTTAGAGTTGTGCAGAAAATTTCTCTTCAATTTCATTCTTTTAGTCCAAAATTGAATCTTTATAGAAAAAATTCTCTTCAATTTCACTCTTTTGGTTCAAGATTAAATTTTTATACAAAAATATCATTTGGGGTGTAGCAAAAAAGTGAAAAAAAAAAATGGACAACAATCAATCTTTTTACCAATTTAGTGATAACCTTCGTTTACAAACAAACAATTTAGCAAATTTATCTTCAAATGATTCAATTTGGAGCAACAATTATATATCAAAAAAGCCTGAAGAAAGAAGAAATTTTGATATAAGAGTAGGTGGTGAAATTAATTCTGTAAATCCAATAAAAAATTACAATCTTTTTAGTAATGATGGTTTCAAGATTGCTGACGTGGCAGTGAATGGAGGGGGTAGTGGGGTTAGTTTAAATGGTGGATTTAATAAAGGTGTTTATACAAACCCTTTGAATTTTAACAATATTATGGTGAATTCATCAAAAGGGGTTAATATCAAGAAAAATGATGATTATGGATTTGTGAATAAATTTGGGAAGAAAAATAATAACAAGATTAATAGAGAGAGTAATAAGGATTTGGGTGGTAATAATAGTACTGAGAATAATAAGAAGTACAAGACTTTGCCAGCATCAGAATCATTACCAAGAAATGAAACAGTTGGTGGATATATTTTTGTTTGCAACAATGATACTATGCATGAGAATCTCAAAAGGGAGCTCTTTGGTGAGTTTTCTCTTTCTTTCTTTTTTTTCCCTTCTTTTTGTTGCTTTATTTCTGGATTATTCTTTATTGTTACACTTTTATTTTATTTTATATATTTAGTATGAAGGGGAGCCTGTCACGGTTTGAGTCGTGGAAATAGCCTCCTGCGTACCCTTTTAGTGAGGCATAGTTGTTGTTGACAACAAGTTAGTGTCTTTAATGTTATAGTTTGCATTTCAATTATGCTGTTTTTAGTTGGTAATAGGACTTTGTTGCTTTTGATTTCCAGAGAAATACAATGATATAGCAAAAATGGTGTGTGTCTAATAGGTATCCTCTAAGTTTAGGGAAGTGTTCAATAGGTACAAGCTATGGTGCTTGGACTCTCCAAATTGGAGCACAAGTGTCAGATCCTCCAAAAGTATCCGACACGCACTTGTCGACATTTTTGAAGAGTCCGAGCAGGGTACAAGGTTGAGTTAAGGTATCAAAATGATAACTAGAACCAACTTTAAGGGGTTGTCTATGTATTTGGCCTTCGTTTTAATATGACAACACTGGTTTAGTGGTTGCTGGTGGTTGAACGTCAAATTTTGGATCCTCAGTTGATTGTTTCATATAAGAGAAATCCGCACTGCCTGTATTCGCCATTAAACTCAGTAATGTGAGTTTTGCAAAATATAAGCTGGTCTCAAATAAGCCAGCATATAAATTGTTTAACTAAGATAAATTCTCCGAATGACGAATGCTATAAATGGTGTCGATACATAGGATTATATAGTTAACACCAACTAATTTGAGATTAAGGTGTGACTGATCGATTTGTTGTATTTGCATAGCTCGACCGTTCTGATTATTCTTCAGAAGAAGTAGAATCGGCATTTTTTCTAATATCTGCTCCTATTATATTTCAGGCTTGCCACCTCGTTACCGTGATTCAGTTCGCCAAATAACTCCTGGCTTGCCTCTTTTTCTCTACAACTACTCGACCCATCAGCTTCACGGAATTTTTGAGGTTTGTCTCTCTGTTTTTCCATCGTAAATCTGTCATTTCTTGTTGCTTATGATCTATTCCCCTTTTATTTTGCATGGCCGTTTAATTAATACATGAATCGGTTTTATAGGCTGCGAGTTTCGGTGGGTCCAACATTGATCCTACAGCCTGGGAGGACAAGAAGAACAATGGTGAATCGCGCTTTCCTGCTCAAGTAAGAAGAGTTAAAGAATGTTGCTAGTTTTATGCAGAATTTTATTTGGATATTGACTGCTAATAATAAGGATTAATAATATCCAACCCTAAAAAGGGCAGCCCGGTACACTAAGCATCTAGTGTTAACACAAGGTCCGTGCAAGGCCTGTATCTAAAGGGTTGATTCCACGGCGTAAACCTTTGACCTATAGATTACACAGGGACAGATATCCCACTGCCTATCAAATTTATTTCATTTACCAGATTAATATATGTACATATTAATCTGATTTAACTGCAAAATGAATTGATATGTGGATTGAGACCTAATACGGTCTATTCGTGTATAGGTGCGCGTTGTGACAAGGAAAATTTGTGAACCACTTGAAGAGGACTCATTCAGGCCGATTCTTCACCATTATGACGGTCCCAAATTTCGCCTTGAATTAAGCATTCCAGAGGTAATTACATTGTCTTACTCGAAAAGAAAAAGTTTTTGCACAGAGATTGTATGCTATGTTGCTTGGACCCCCAAAAAATGTTGTTGCACCCATGTTTGACGCGCCCGGTGGTATTTTTCAAGAGTCCGAGCAACATAGATTGTGATAGTCTCCATTTGTATATAGAGGTATACGAGACATTTGTTCTAACATGAAAGATGTTGTTTTTGATTTTGCAGGCTCTCTCTCTCCTGGACATCTTTGCAGACAAAAATATACTGAATAGTTTGTTAAATTGAAGGGTCTACAGTACATAGGCAATATATGTGATATACAGACAATATATAGCTCTTTTTTATTTGCAGTCTGATGTTACAAACTATTTTGTAATCCAGCAGGTTTTGTTGTGCATATAATAAAAGTAAAAAAGTTCAATTTTGTCTAGGTTTGTGGTCTGGATGTGATTTAATTCTCTCTTACTCACAACACTTATTATTAGCACATTGGTCCTAAGCCAAGCAGAACATTTGAGAGAATTTTTGTTTCAAATAATGACTGGAAGAAAAAACAGTGGAATAATTTTCTGGTGTTCTTTTTTAAACCAAATGCCATTGAAAATGGTGTTTGGTTAGAAAGAACTCCAAAGAAAATTCGGAGAAGGTCCAGAGGTTTTAGTTTAGTGGCAAGAGCGCACCGCCTGTGTGGTTAAGCATACATTATAGATCGAAACTTTGTTGTAGACAAAAATTTAGTATTTTAAGTGAAGAAGGGTAGAGGGCGGTCTAATTATCGAGTTCTGCACATGCGTCATTGGTCATTTTTTATTTTTATTTTTAAAAGGGGATTACAATGTGGGGATTCGAACCCTCACCAACGTGTTTGAAAGTTCGGATAGTAACCGGCAATGCAATTACAGATCCCCGTCATTGGCCATTGGAATTTCTCGGTTATAGAAAAATTAATTTTTTTTTCCAGTACCGACAACGAGTGAGATGACAACTACTACTTTTTTTCTAAGTAACGTATATGTTCGCGTGCGTATGTGTACGCTACACATACACAACACATACATAAGGAGCGCACATACGTTTGTATATTGGATGCTTAGTGTAGTGACAGGTTCATGAGATCTGAATCTTTCTCGAGTTTCTAGAATGAGCAATATTTTAGAAGTGAATTTGAATGCATAAAATAATTGAACAAAGTTGACGTAGAGACAATTAATTCAGAGTTTTATTTCTAAGGAAGTGGTTGGAAAGTCGCAAGTAGAATTGTTGAACTGTTCTCTTACAAAATTGGAACAAGTTTGTTGACGAGTTATAGTTGGGCATATCACTTTTGATTTAATCAACTTATTTGTTTTTGGTAGTATGTAAGCTTATCTTCTGGTGTCATGTCATTATATGAAAATCTCCTTTTTACTTGTATTTAATATAAATAAAGTACTCTGTATTTATATATACCAAAATTAATAAGAAAGCTATTGTGAACCAAGATTCAAAGGGATTAGTCTTAGGTGAAACCCGACATTTAGCCTAGAGTTTGACCTTCTCCGATCATGGAAGGAAGCCTTACTTTCCTTTCGTCCCACAGTAAATAGCCTAAAAAAAATTACAAACTAGTTAAAGGACAATGTTTCATATTCTTCTTTCGTTCGGGACCCCTATTTTCTCAAAAATAACCTGCTCTGAATTTAAAAAAAAAAAAACATAACCATAAGCAAGAGTGTATTTCACAGATGAATCAATAGAACCCGTTTTTCCTGGGAACTTTTATATGAGTTTGTTCTTTCTTCTAATCCACTGTAAAGGTTAGGGTGTTTGGATTGGCTTTTTAGAAGTAGCTTCTGAGCCATAAGCTAAAAGCCATAACTCGGGAATATTCAACTTTTGGCTTTTGACTTATTTTTGTACTTTTTTTGCTTAAAAGTAAATGCTTAAAAATATTTTTTATCTTTTCTAGACATCACAAAAAGTAGAAAAGAGCTTAAAACCCAATAAGCACTTTAAGTAAGTCAATCCAAGCACTAGCTAAATTTACTCTTAGTTAAGATTAAGGAAAAAGTTAGGCATAATAAAAAGCGTTTATTCCTTTCGGTGTGCGCAAATACAAAAAAAGTAAAACTTTGTCAGTTCAACACTTGAACAAACTTACAAAATCTCATCTAACACACCTCAAAAAAGTATCTTAACATTAGTAGTATTTACGTGTTCAATCTGAGTTGAAGTGCCTACTGCACACTCAAAGTTGGACGGCATACTTGCCAGTTGAGGCCAAATTTAATGGTCTGTTTATGTATTATGTCTAAAAGTTAATTTCGAATCAAGAATAATAAATTTCATGTCAAAACAACTTATGACATCATCATAACGATTGAAATTACGTTCATAGTCTGATAATTTTTCTAAGTAGGTGGAAGTTGAACTACTTAAAAAAAATATAAAAGGAAACTCGAGTGGTGGATTGATTACTAAATGGATATATATAAGTGCGAGTTTTGACGTCAATCATAGAAAACTTGATTTTCTTATTGCGCGTATATGTGTCGTTGTTCTCCTTTCCTTGTTTCTAACGATTTGCGTATAATATTATGAAAATTGATGGTTGGGAGGTCACCTAATCTTAATTAAAGTTGGAACTTTGACTCTTGACAAATCAATAATGTTGACTTTGTGTCTCAAAACTTTCTTTAGCTTTTGTCTTAGGAAAAAGGCTTGGTCGAACCTCGTTAAATTTTGTATTATTTTTCCTCTATTTACTTTATGTGCGATTATGTGCTTGTTAACCATCAATATTCCGCAACGAGTAGAAACTCTATTTACTTATTTTGAAAAGTGTATTTTTTAAAAACTTTTAGATAGTAAAAGTTTGTGCATGACTAATCAATTTGAAAAATACTTTAGCCAGTATTAGAACAACATTTCGTGCTAGGCCAAGATTCCAAAAGTGCTCTTGGAAAAAATCTACTATTTTCAAATTCTAAAAAGAATAGTTTTTGCTACTACTCAAAAATACTTTTCTAAAAGTTTTAGTTCTTCAAACACCGAAAATGAAATAAGCACTTTTAGCTTCACAAAAGCTTAGTTGAACATCTCCTAGACGTTGCTAGAATTTCTATAATAAAGCGTGTCCGTTAACCATCCGGGGTCCATAGCTCAGTGGTAGAGCATTTGACTGCAGATCAAGAGGTCACCGGTTCGAACCCGGTTGGGCCCTATGTTTTAATTTTTTAATCTGTTGAAGTTTCTTACCTTCTTCCAGTAATTTCTTACTTCTTTGTTCTTTTCTTTTTTTATTACTTTTCATGTCATTTGAGCAAACTACCACTGCATATTGTTTGTTTTTAAAATATGTATATAGTTTCAGCTGATAACTGCATATGTTAGTAGAGTTGGAGATAGGATTTTGAATTTATGTATTTGGAATTCTAGGAAAGACAACTTATTGATTTATGAATGAATTATTTATACATATTAAGTGAATTTTCAAGCATTAACACAAGATGTAGGCAAAACATAGATTCTGCCGGAACTGTAAGCTGAACTATAGCTCCACCCAATATGTTAGTTTGTAAACTGCTACTACATTATTGCAGTTATAAATAGTGGCGAAGTCGGCATTAGAACTAAGAGGGTTCAAAATATAAAGAAGTAGATAAACAAAGTAGCAAAGGGGGTTCAATATCTACTATGTGTACATAAAAAAATATTTTTCACCTTATATATACAGTGTTATTTCTCGCCAAAGGAGGTTCGGATGAACCCCCTTGGCCCTTACTGGCTCCACCCTTGGTTATAAATGGAGGAGGCAATTGTAGTTTACTGTTAAGACGCTTTTCAGTTACTGCAACTTTACATTGTTACCCTCAAAATTTGAGTACTAACTCGTTCAACAGTTGAAGAATGTATGCTCCTCGTTTGTAAGTGTCCAAATATTTTTGCAAGGCCATCAATATCGACAGCATTTTTTCTACAGGAGGAAATTATAAATATAGAAAAATTAAAAGAACAAAATGTAGAAATTGGGCTGGCTAGTGGGCCAATTTTACAGGCACTTCTCAGGGCAGTACTGGCTATCATTAGTGTAGTAAGTGGCCCAGTTACAACCTAAGTTTTGGACTGTCTGCTTCTTTGTTATTGGGATCTTTACATTTTTAGCCTCCCCGCTAAAAGAAATTTCATCCGCCTAAGCTGTAGTCAGAGGTGTCAAATAGCCGGATTGAGCTGAATTTGAGCGGTTCCAAATGGATTGAGTTGATAAATGGGCGGGTTATTGACCCATCCAAAAATTACTTTGGCTGAAATGGTTTGAACTGGAATGTGCTAAAATGCGGGTCATAATCCAACCCACCGAATTATTATTAAGTTTTAAATGTTTTGTATGTTCTTTTATAGTTTTAGAACCTTATAAAAGTATTAGTTTTCTTTACCATGACTTTATAGAACATATCAAATAAGAAAAATATTTTCTTGAAAATATTTTGACAAGATTTTCCATGAGTCAATTTGGGCTACATGTCTCCGTGAAAATATGTCAATATGGAACAGCGCGTAATTTGGCCCCAACCCCTTTATTTAAGTAGGGTTGAAATTGGGCTAAGATTTTAGAAGTGAGTGAGGCAAAAGCAATCTCTCTTGTACGGCAAAGGGTTGGCGCAGTAACCGCTCGAACCGGAAAAAAATAATTAATTAATTAATTTTTTAAAAAATATAAGTAAATTAAACAAAAAGATAATAAGTAATGAGAAAAAAGAATGTACTTACTACTAAGTAGTAATTAAGCGGAATAATAATTTTTAATCTTAGAATTTATATTATGTTTAATTTCTTTTGAATGTGATACGAATTGGTGATTAAAAATAATAATTTATATTTGTTCTTTTGAATTTTTTTCTTCTATGATATGGATTTGCGCAAGATTGGATGGTCGAAGATTCTATTTTGCAAAAGTTTCATGTTCAAATTGTACCCAAATTCTCTTAGAAAATGTTATTTCGGAAGACGAAAAAAACTTAAAAATTTGGCCGTCTGCCACAACTTAACACTTAGGTAGGTTGACTGCTATTTTACGCCTTTCAGATTAAAAGGGCCACCTCGTCCAACATTTAACTCTTTGGCCCTTTAAGTGGGTTAGGTTAAGGGTAAATTTGCAATTTTGACACCTCTACATATCTATATTTTTTTTTATTTGAGCTAATAAATGGACAGATTATGTTTTATGCGCTAATTTTATCACTTCTAACTGTAGTAATTGATTGTAACCATCGCCGGTGTAAAGTCAGTGTATAAGATGTGTGATTATACACACTAATTAATTATACAGTGATCACATTAGCTAAATCTTGCTAAAAAATAAAGATTAGAGTTAGTGGACTTTGTTGGGATTCTGAGTAGTGTAAAAATCCCTTGTTATTTTGCCCAATAGTTTGAGAAAAAATACAGAGAAAGCAAATTCATCTTCTATTTACTCCCTTCTTTGTTTGAAATCATTTGGCACCTGAAATTACTGGCCCGACTAACTTGAATTCGTGTCAAGTAAACTCACTAACGAAGTAAAGCTTCCTGCAGAAAAATTCTCCATGTCCTAAAAGATACGCATAAATCCTAAATTTTAACAAGAAAATAAATAATGCTCATTTTCTATTTCTTTCTTTAATTTTGAGTTTGTTTTCTTCATGATGATTTTTTTAATAGGAACACTATTCTCTGCACATGCAATGTAAAAAAGAATAGTACTACTAGTGTCTTATGTACAATCACGAGAGAGGTGAAGTCATATTGATAAAGATAATTTTTACATTGAGTTTTCACATCAATACTGTAAAGATTTTTTGACATTATCGTATTATTCTCTTTAAAAAATTAATTTTCTAATTTTCACATTATTGGTGCATATAACTTACACTCTTTTACAATATTAACGTATTTTGACTGGTTATAGCAGATTATTTTCGGTACTTTTAAGATACAAAAGTAAAATTACTTCAAACAATTATCAATTATTATATGTTACCTTAACTCGAAGGTTTATTAGAATTATACCTTAACTCGAAGGTTTATTAGAATTATATATTATCAGAGCACAAAAATTAAACTCTACTGAGGAATATATAAAAGAAAAATACACCAACATATCAATTGGAGTGATTCACGGTTACATAATTTTATCAGCCGTTTATGAGTTTGTTTTTTACTTCAAATAAAATCGGAAAAAGTTCAAATATCTTCATCCATTATCGGAAATGGTTCGTTGTCTTAACCGTCAATAGTTTGGCTCATTTATCATTTATAGGAAATGACTCGATTGTCTGCCGTGAACTATAGAAATGCTCGTTTATGCATTCAGTCAATACTTTGACTTTTATGCTATTGCTAGATTACCAAAATGACTCATCCATTGCCATTTTTATTAACGCCGGTTTTATAATCGGATATGACACGTGGCCTCCAATTAGAGGTCTACATCGTTCAATTAAACCGACCCAATTTTAAATATCAAATTAATAAAAAATTCGACCCATACACCTTACCCACTCACAACCATAATCTAGTTGGAAAATACGTGTCATATATGGTATTGTAAAATTAGCTTTAATGAAATATGGCATGGATGAGTCATTTTTATTAACAGGCGATGACATAAATGAGTCAAACTATTGATGAGTGGCATAAATAGCCCATTTCCTATAGTTTGATGGCGTAAATGAGCTATTACCTATAGTTTGATGGCATAAATGAGCAAACTATCATTAATGAGTGGCATAAATGAACCATTTCCGATAGTTGGATGGCATATTTGAGCCTTTTCCGTAAAATCTTTGAGACACAATTATCAGCCGTTTATGAATTTGTTTTTTACTTCAAATAAAATCTTTGAGACACAACAACTTTTTGACTTTGTTCTTCATATAATCTTCTTATACACTTCACCTGGACCTAAATGCCACATTTTTTAGAGTCACATGCCATGTTACAACCACAATCTAGTCATTTCACGTTTATTTACCTCTATCAGTATAGTATTATCATAGACGAATCAAAATTTAAAGTTTATTAATTTTGAATTTATTATTGAATTCACAGCTCGTTTTGTTTATACCAAAATAACAAATTCAACGTAAAATAAAATAATTTCATATTTTATTCCAAACTTATTACTCCATGTTTATCCAACCTCGAGTGTACTTTCAATTGTTAGTCTATCATATTCTATGGCCTAGAATCAGATGTACTTCATCCATTATCAATACATGATTGTTCCAACGGTCTATTCACTTAAGTTTTGCATTCAAATTTTCAAAAAATCAACTTGCAGACATTTCTGCCTCCTCAGTACACCTTCCTTTTTGTAGTATATTAATTATTGTATTCGATATTTACATTAATTCGAATTCACGCCCGTAAAACCCATATAAGGGAGAAACGTTCCCCACCAATGATTTTTCCAATTTCAAAGTTCGAATCCAAGAACTTAAGGGGGAAGTGGAAACACTCCCTAACAGAAATTATTTCACTCCACAACTTGAACCTTAGACTATATATATATATATATATATATATATATATATATATAAATAATTTCTCCAATCTAACACTCGAACCAGAGATTTCTGATTTATTTAAAAAGAAAGCGCTCGCTAATAGGAATTTCTCTATTTCTAGAATTCATAGTCGAGACCTCGTATTAAGGTGAAAAATCATATTCATCCCACCATGTCCTCTGGCGGTAAAAATTATACTACTAGTAGTAATTAATTTGTATATAGTACAGTACACCTACTCCCATCCCCTTGTCTGCTTACTCATCTAAATCCGTGACTCCCTTGAATTTAGCTAAAAGATTCTTCTGTCACTATTACTTGTCCTACTATATATGCACCCACACTCACAAAATTAAACTACAAAAAAATTAAACCCCACAAATTAATTTCACTTTCATTCATCAAACAATATTTTTTTACATCAATGGGGAACTGCAATTGTTCTATGAAAGCAGTAACAGATTCAAGAAAATCAGATTTAAATTTTGCTCGTGTTATGACAGATTCAGGTGAAATTTTAAACCTTAAAGGTCCCAAATTAGTTCGACAAGTCCTAAATGAATTCCCAGGTTACAATATTTTCAGTTCAAATCGTTTGTCTTCACCATTACATGATCAAGAATTGCTTCTTGATGGACAATTTTACTATCTTCTCCCTGTAATTGAAAAAGAAAAAGAGCCCATTTTAGAAGAAGAAAAAATAGAGCCAATTCGAGTTTCGTCAAGCTTGACGAAAGGGTCAGCTATGGAAGTTTTGCCGGCTCAACGAGAAGGTTCGGTTTTGTTTCATTTTATCTGACACTCTTTTCTTTACATATTTATGTAACTGGCTATGTTGCTTGGATTTTCTAAAAATATTGTTATATGTTTGTCAGGTCTTCCATAAATGCACTATTTTTGGAGGATCTGGCATGCATCCGTCAACATTTTTGAAAAGTCCCGAGCAACATAGATAACTGCAAACTTCTTAACTAAGTTTCAAATTTGCCCTTATATATACTTGACACGTTGAGGTTCGTTTGATTCATTTTATCCGATTTTCTTTATGTCTTTCTATATAACTTGAAACTTTTTAATTTTAAACTTCTTATTTTGACCTTAATGACAAACTATTATAGTCATAGAAGGGGTTCAATTGAATTTCCTTTCTTAGAAAATCATATTGCGCAAATAAGGCAACAACAATTTTTCTGTATATATGTTAACTTATGAATACCCCTTTTAGTAGCTAAGTAGTCATAAGTTTGAACCTTTTGAATTCCCCTGTTAAAATTTCTGAATCCGCAACTGGTTACAAAAATATCATGACATGTTCGGCCTTTCTTTCTTTCTTAAATTTCGGATCCAATCAAACAACAACATATAAATGACTGCAAATGCTTCATATATTTAAAAGACTGATTTCTTTCCGTTTTAATCTAAATTTGAATTTATATATAAATTTTAAGTTTTGAATTTGAACAAGCACTAAATAATAAGATGATTGTTATGAATAGCCTAAGTTCAACTCTATAGATTCATGACTTCTTTGAGAAGTAGTAAAGTCAATTTCCAGTATACTATAATATTAATGGCGAAGTCTGAATTTCACTAATAGAATTCAAAATATAAAGAAGTAAACACACGAAGAAGTCAAGGAATTCAACATCCACTATACATAAATTTTTTTTTTTTAAAGTGACCTTGTATATACAGTACGAAAAACCTCTTGCACGCTCCTAGCTTCGCCCTTGATTTGATTGTATATAAAGTGGCTTTATGTATTTTTCGCAAATAATATGCTGGCAATATCTCTTTAAGGAAAATCGGTCTCACATAATTAATATTTTGTTTTTCTAAAAACGAACTTATTTTTAAAAAATCTTTTTTGAAATCTTTTTTTTAATTTTTTTAATTTAAAACATTTGTGTTTAGTAATTAATTTAAAAATACTTTTGAAAGCAATTAGTGTTTAGCCAAGCTTTTAAAAGTGTTTCTATGTGTATTTTTCTCAAAATCTTTTTTTCAAAAAAGTCTTTTTGGCAAAAATTATTTTTTTTACTTTTCCGAAAACCTATTCATGCAACCTAAAAAGATTTATTTTCTCAGGAAGTTTCGGGCCAAATACCTCACTTTTTTAAAATAAAGACTTATTAAAAAAAAAGACTTTTGGAGGAAAAATAGGCTGGCCAAAAACAGGCTATAAGTCTTATTCTTACTTGTATATTTTCTAACAGGTGTTTGGAGAGTGAAGCTAATTATCAATCCCCAACAACTCGAGGAAATCTTTTCAGAGGAAGGGAATACAGAGGCCTTAATTGAGCAAATGAGAATAGCTGCAAATACAAGTTCAACTACAAAGCACAAAAGGAGTACCTCTTGTGGAGTAAATTGGAAATCTACTCTTCCTAGTGTATTTAAACTGCCCAATGACAAGCAAAATAAAATACTTGCATTGGACCAGTCTTCCACCAACAGCCCTAGATGATGGTGTGGACCACACGAGGCTCGAATCTGAATTAGCAATAAATGAATTTCGAGTACCGACATGAAGGAAAGTGGAGTAGGAAAAAAATGGAAGTGTCATCATAGAAGGTAGATTAGATTCAACTATGTATAAGATTATAATTAAGATATTTGCTAAAGTATTTAGTACCATAGAGACCCTTTAATTAGTAGAACTACTTATAGTTAATATTTGATCTCATTAATCATTTGGCACAACAATATCGCGGACGTGATTTTCATACGTAGGGATTAAACATACGTATATATAATTTTAGGGGTTCCCGATTTAAAAAAATGATCAATATGCTCTAATGAGGGAAAAATTGTAGTCTTAGACTTTCGCTATGTTGTTAACATGATCTCTTAAGGTAGTTGTAGGGTTTAAGTGGCATTTTATTATGCCTCTTTGTATGAATCATGATAAAGATTATATTGCTATTGGCAGATGAATTGTGTTTAGCTTGATCTCCTAGTTTTCCTTCCATTTCTCTTCCTAGTTTAATCTCCATACAAAAAGTATATATATCCCACAAATCTTTTCTTAATCATCTGATTAAATTCTGCTTCAAATGAGATTGGATTTTGTAGCATAGGATCCATTTAAAGAGGACGCACTCCCAACTAGAAATTTCTCCATTTCTAGGACTCCGGATCAACATCAAGACTAATTAATATTAATCAATAACACGTTCAAAGCAAAACATCCTTCCATCCTGTATAATTAGATTTACAACACAGATCATAACAGTAATATGAACTAATATATATTTCCCTTGTGAGATACATCCAGAAGATTAAATATTGATACATAAAATGCTCATGATCTATATGTTCTTGTTCGATATTCGTATAAGGGAAAGAATATTTAAGGTAGCGAAAATAACTGGAGGAATATATTCCATGCATGATTTGAAGTTTTATGCGAAGATGATACTTAAATACTTAATGCTAGTACGGACACTCCTTACTTCAAAGGTATTAAATGAACGATGTACAAATATATATGCCTAGACTTAGAGTTAAAATTTAATGGAGTTAATGGTAAAAAAAACACTATCGAACACTTACGGGTTTAACGATTATCGATTTGTTGTCCTACACAGTACTTATTGCATTGTGTATTAAAAACTTTGAACACTTTGATTAGGCCAACTATTAGTTGTTCCTTTTCCTACGAAATTATCACCATCTACTCAATGGCGTGTGTTTTTATCTGTAGATGGTGATAGTTGAAGTAGGAAATATGTTGATAGTTAGGTTAATGAAACTTCGCGATAATAATTCAAGTGTGTTTTTATCATTATCTCAAATTTAATGGGTTTAACGACTTAATCTTTAGGTTCCAACCATCAACATGGGCGGGAGTTATAACATTAGGTACAGATCCAGACAAATTCAGTAACTTTTTGCTTAGACCCTATATTTGTATTAGAAAATCCCTTATATATATAATTGCGAGCTCAGTAACTAAACGAGCTATGAGTTTATGTGCAAGTTGGTGCGTAAATTTCAAATTCTGGTTAACCCGACCCGCGGAATGAGCTAGAGTTTAGGTTACTGGGTTAGTAGGCCGTAAAAACTGGTAAACCTTGAATTGTCTTAAGAAATTCATTGAATATCTATAAATTATTTATTTAAAACCCATTAAGTTGAAAGACTAGAATCCACGAGCTAAAGTAGACGAATGCTTGACATTTTAATCTCACCATATACCCACTTTTGAAATTTTGAGTTTAAATTCTGATATTTTTTGAAAATTTTAATAATTTTCACATATATAACTTTAGGTTCACTTGAAGCCACTGATTATATGCTACATCTACTACTACCTAGTTATGGTTGTCATTATACTTTTGCAATTTTGCTTTCTGTCATTTTACTTCCTGTTCCCTAGTCTCCAATATCTTCCTTTTGGCAGCATAAATTCTAATTTCTGATAATAAACAAATAACTCCAGGTGCAGAACCCAAAAAGGAATGTTTAAAAAGGTTTAAAAAAATATTTAGCCTAATTAGACAAAAAAAAAAAAACAACATATACGAACTGAATTTTCCCTTATTTGAAAGAATGAGAAAACAAGCTGTATAATTTGCCCATCTTGTAAAAGTGAAAGAACGACTATTTTCTACTTTTATTTAGAACTGACCTTTGCGGAGCAAACAAGAGGTTTCTCATGAGAGAAAACTGTAAGCTAGTGAAAGAAACCGTTCGTATCTAGCAATGGCTTATGCAGAATTTTTTGTAAGCGATGTCAACATTTGAGGAAGTTATGAAAAAAAAAAAAGGTTAATTTAATGACAAGCAGTGTCATTTATTTTTACATATACACCCAATATTTTTATTTTGCTTATTATCTATATATACACATATTTAGTAAAAACAATTCGATGAAGTAGTGTCACGTGACACCATTTAGGATAAGGTGCATCTGTCCGTGATATCTAGAGTCAGTGGACTCAGAATTAGTATGATCTTATTATGTGTATTCCTTTTGAATTTTCTTTTTGCATTATCTATACATAGTTTAAACCGAAAGTCGAAAGCAATGGGTTCATTTAAAACTACAGAATGCGTCCTAAATCCTCCTATGCTAGTGAATTAGTCAGCTAATAAGGCTTCTCGATCTGCCTCCGAAAGTAACGTGAATTTTCAACCTTACCATCCCACCCTAGTTGGCGGAGCTTCTTGATTACTCGAGCTAAAAACTGAATTTTTACCGAATCACATGTAATTTTACCCAATTTTACATTTGGAATATATGAAATACGTATGAACGGAGGACAGAAACGCCCCGAAATCAAATGAGTTAATGTTCCTTGATGCCATTCTCATGAAATTAAAGCAACTTGCATCCAACAAGTTTGGTGAATGTGGTGAACATTTCTGTTCCAGGCAACTAAAAGCAATAGCATCTGGTTCCACAAGAAACAACACAAAAAAAAAAAAAAAATTTAAATGAAAACTTAAAGAATGTACCTTTTGGAATCCTTAAAAGAGGAATGTGAATAAGATAGATATGATTCCTTTGCCCTTAATCAAACGTCTCAGGTTCGAGTTCTGAAATGAAAAAAGATTTGGTAGTGAGTGTTTCCCCCGTTAACGAGCTCTACTAGTGTAAATTCGGATTAGTTAGGGGCCCAAAATGGATATTAGACACCGAGTGAAAATCAAAACAAGAAATGTAGACATTGCTCTTATATATCTATAGTGCTTGTGTATTTTACCAAGTGAGCCAAGAATGTGAAATTGGAAGCGGTGAAATTTGAACCCAAGACTCTTTCTAACTACTTAAATTTTTAAATAAGATAATCACACACTTCAATATGGTATTAGAGTAGACATAGTCTTGGATTCAAATTTCACTGCCGCAAAATTCCACATTCTTGGCTCTCTAAGAAAAGATAAAAGATCAACCTCACACGTGTAGGCCATGTTGAAAATATAATTAAATTTATAAATATAATCTCGCTAACAACTTAAATTTTTAGATAAGATAGATGGCCGCAGGTGAAATAACATTCTCTTTGCTTTAGAATATAAGAAGTTTCACCTATATATAATAAATGTGAGAGCACAACACCACAAAAATACTATAAAATGGGCTGTGCTCTAATGAAACAAGAAAGAATATATGAAGATCAAGCTTCTCTTCATACTTTACTGGCAGCTCAGACACACTGTAATTTTCTCCCTTTTTTTCTTTTTCTTTTAACACTAACTCTATTTTTGTGATTGAAAAAAATAATAATTTCATGATTTGCAGTTTCTTTGGAAGATGTCAAGTCTTTAACTGAACTCTTCAGAAAATTAAGCTGTTCTATTTGCATTGATGGCTTTATTAGCAGAGTAAGTTCCATCACCATTTCTTTCTTAATCTCCTACAATTTTTCCTTATTACATTTCATGTCTTACATATGTGTAACATTTGGTGTATACCCAAATTAAAAGTCTAACTCCCAATTTAAACAAAACTTTTTAACATTATTTTTGTTACAGGAAGAATTCCAGCTTGGATTATTCAGAGATAACAGAAAGAAATCTCTGTTTTCAGACAGGGTGAGCTAACTTCTGCTTAGCTCTATACTTTAGTGGGCACATATTACGATACAACATAGGCGAATTCAGGATCTAGAGTCGGTAGGTCTCTTAAAAAGGTGATCTTGTTCTATTTTTTTTTTTCTTCTTTATGTATATATATTTGAACCAAAAGTAATTAAGAGGTCCAGTTGAATTTGTAGAACCTGTCTTAGAATCCGCCTCCGTGTTGCAACGACAATCATTCTTCCCATACATACGAGACGTTTCCTTAAGCCTTCTTCATCGCATTATACTTTAGCGGGCACATTTTACAATATGCTAGAGGCCAATTCAGGATCTAGAGTCAGTAGGTCCCGGCAGAACATTATCTTATTTATATATATATATATATATATATATATATATATATATATATATATTTATTTTATTTTTATTTTATTTTTTTATTATTTTTTTTTTTTTTTTTTAATGCATACATTATTCGAACAAAAAGTAGTGAGTTCAGTTGAATATGGAGAACTTCCATTAGATCCGCCTATGCATGCTGCAACGGCAAACATTCTTCTGTATGTACACTTTCTTAAACCTTCTAGCGTTATACTTTAGTGGGCACATATTATGATACAACATAGGCGAATCCAGGATTTAGAGTAAGTGGGTTTCGAATTAACGTGATCTTATTATATTTTTGTTTATGTAATAATTCCAACCAAAAGTAAAGAGTCAAGTTGAATCTATAGAACCTGTCTTAGATCCGCTTTTCCGCTGCAACGACAGTCATATCTACTTTTTCTTAAGCAGACTGCCTAGCTCTATATTTTAGCAGGCATGTATTACGGTATAATACAAGCGAATCTAGGATCTAGAGTCAATTGCTTTAGATTAATGAATGAGTTTGTATTATATAACATGTTTTAGTTTTTATTGTTTTGCATATATATATATATATATATACACACACACATAACTCAAACAAAAAGCAATGATTTCATTTAAATCTATAAAACCTGCCTTAGATCCGCCTCTGTACGTTTTCTTAAGCCTTGTTGGTTTACCAGTTGTGTGTGTTATACATATAGATGTTCAATTTGTTTGACTCCAACAATGATGGGCTAATAGACTTTGGAGAATTTATCCGTACACTAAGCATCTTCCATCCTGATGCTTCTCAAGCAGAAAAGATTGCTGGTAAGGAAAATATTTTCCGAAAACCGTTATATTCTGATATTTGGCTGTAACAATGTATTTTACGGTAAAAATGTTTCCCACCAAAAAGGGAAAAATGACTTCCCTTATTTTCAATCTTTAATAAGTACTTAAAAGTTTCATCGTCAAACACTATCCAATTTGCTAGTATTATTATCAATCTATAACCAATGGTTTTTTCAGGAAACGTTTTCCATTCTCCAACCAAAACCATTAAACCGAAAAATAAGTCATTTTTTCGAATCTTTTTAAAAATAACTTTTGTCGTACGAAACACACTATATTTACAAGTGTTGCATTGAGATTGTGATTTTTCATGATGCAGCTGCATTTAAACTATATGACATATGGCAAACTGGTTTTATTGGACGTGAAGAGGTAAATAAATATGCAGTTATAATAGAAGCTAGATAAGTCTTAATTTGATTCACTAAGACTATTCTGTTTTTTTCCTTGAATTTATTCTGAATTAAGGTAAAGGAGCTGATTTTTGGGCTATTATATGAGTCAGAATTGATACTCACTGATGATATAGTTGAAGCTATTATCGACAAGGTACGTTTTTATTACTAATTTAAGTTATATACACCGACAATATAAGATTTTTCTACATTATCAGGTCAATCTAATCGGTGATAGCAAGTTACTTTTCTATTGTTTAGGTTACCGAGTAAGTTTTGCTATAAAGAGTTACCTATTATCGTAAGTGAACTTAACCTTGTGATGTAAAAAATCTATACATTGGTAGTGCGTAAAACTTAAATTATTTAATTACATGCAACTTACTGGAAAAAAAAATTGGTTTATTATTTTACATTTAAAGTTAACTAACTCATATTTTGTTCTAATTTATCTCTGGTTCATGAAGACAATTGAAGAGGCAGATTCCAAAGGGGATGGAAAGATAGATATAGAAGAGTGGAATAATTTTGTAGCTCAAAATCCATCTTTATTGAAGAACATGACAATTCCATATCTGAAGTAATTCTCTAATCTCATCTATCACTTGGGGTTTATAATATTAAAGTCACAAAGTATTTTTTTTGTCATAGATATTAAAGTAAGAACACTAGTGACTATAACAGTAAAGTTGCAAAACTATTTTTCGTCATGTCAAAGTAACATAACTAATATACGTTCGAATTACTCAGAGAATATCAATGACCAGAAAGTCAAATTTTCCGACTCGAGGTAATGACACATTACCTGCGACACCATTGTTTTGCCACTGATCAATAAATTCCACGTCGTAGTCCTAATGTCCACCTTTCAGTTACTTTTCAGCCCTTGCAATTAAAAAATAGTCACTATCGTGAAGTTTCAAATTGTCCTAGAGTTTCACCTATGAAATTTGAAACTTTATGACATGGTTATTTTTCAAAAACATGGCCGAAAAGTGGCCAGTCAACGCTAGTTTTACTTGCTTTATCAGATTTCTGATCATTATACTGAATTGACAAGACGAGTTTTGTTATTTTGCAGGGATATCACAGCCGCATTTCCAAGTTTTGTGCTGAATACAGAAAAGGATGATGAGATTTACAAGGATTTCTGAGTTATATATAAGTACAATGCAGTTGCTTTGCCAAGTTGTAAATAAACCAATTGAGCACTGAATTAAGAAACAATAAGAAATATACCTTTGTTTATCCATAAGGAATTGCATGACATGTGGGGGATTCTCCTGTGTACAAGATCGTCGTAAATAAGATACATAATTACAAGATTTAAGAGAAGTGATACGGAGTATTTTACCCCCATGATGAAGACTACGATCTAATCGAATTCGGGTTTAGCGAGGTATCGAACACCGAATTAAAAACAAAGAAGATAATACAAACAATAATGGTGTTTGCTAATAACTACAAACATGAAATGAATGAAGTTGTGATTGAAGATTTAATACTTGGCACTTAACAAAACAACTCATTTTAAGATCAAAAGAAGATAAAGTGTCAACGAAAAAATAAGGAATAGGAAGATTGGAGGTGCGGGGAATCGAACCCCGTGCCTCTCGCATGCGAAGCGAGCGCTCTACCATATGAGCTACACCCCCTGCTCTCTTTGATATCTTGAATGACCGAATTTAACAACTAAATAAATGCATATTAGGATACTTTTGGCCCCATATGTTTTATTAAAATTAAGATTCCTTATATGTAGACACTACGTGTAAAATTTATCTATATTTTAGAACGGATCTAATAAATATAGTATGCAAACATATTACTTATTAAATACTATATATAGAAAATATTAAAGAATATTGATGTGCATAGTAATGTATAAATTGATTCCTTGATAAACCAAACTCTGAAAGTTAGTGGTAGCGGATGGTGGTGGTTGTCGATGTTGATGGTGGTAGAGGTGATCAGTAGTAATGACCAGTGGTTAATGACAGTTGGTGACCATGATTGCACAGTGAAAATTGGTGAAGATGGTGATTGGTAGTGGTGGTGATCGGTTTGATATGGTGGTTGTACGAGGTTGATGGTCAAGATGGTTGGTAGTAATAACAAGTTGTGGAGGTAATAGTAGGTTGTAGTGATCCTAGTGATATAATAGTAGTAGTAAAATATCACATTTAACTAATAAGTTCAAGTGAACGTTCTGATAATTTTATATTACGTATATTTTAGGAATTTTTACCTGTCATAGCTACCTTTAAGACTTATTTATGAATAATAACTACCTTATTTTTTTATTTAATTTTTGTAGCTTTATTTTTCCAAAATTACATTTCATAACTAATCAGGTAACTTTTGAAATACATGTGCCTTTTATTCTCCCTCACTACATATTTATCATCTTCCTCGGACCTTAAAAAATTCTCTCTCTCTTTCCTTTCCTTTCCTCCTCGCTCGCCTCGGCTCCGACATCTCCGCCCGCCGCGGCTAAGGCTGCTCTTCTGCGTCGGTGATGCAGGAAAAAAATTCTCTCTCCTCGCTTACCATCGGTGATGCCGGAATCCATGGCTTCTTCTCGGATCTGGACGGTTATCGAGCAAGTTGATCGGATTTGGAATAATGAACATCACAACCATAAAGCTCAGCTTTTTGTGATTACCTGATGCATATATCGATTCAATGATCTAGTAGAAGTTGATTTGATTCCTACTTTTCTTGGAGTTATTACCAACATGTAAATGCGACTCAAATATGTTTGGACTTGACTACTCATCGCAAATCGTGTTAATATTTTTTTTTCCTTCTCGTTAAGATATGCATATGCTCAAGTTACAATCTTTTCAAGTAAGTATGGCACTTAGAGATATAATGATGCGAAGAAGGTGTTTGATGAAATGCCTCGAAGATATTATTGTTGCTCTCCGTTATTCGATATCATGTTATCTTGATCATGGGTTGGTGAATAAGGTAATTGATGAATTTCGTCAGTTTCTACTAAGGATAATGTTGGTGGATGACAGCTATGATTGATCTTGGTTAGAAGCTTGTGAAATGAAAAATCTTGGGAAATATATTTCGGTATATTTCGTTGTATTTCAATGTATTTCTAATTTCCAAAGCGATTTCGATATATTTCATTGTATTCCATTGTATACACATACTACAATTTTATATTTCTTAAACAATCAACCATATTTCATTGTATTTCGATTGTATATTTTTTCCGTATTTGGAAGTATTTCTAAAAGTTTGGAATGGGAGTAATTTGGAGAGAAAACGTGGGTTGTTATGGAACCGTGAGGTTATCGTCATACATGGATTGATTTAATTTACTTACCATTTAAATGAAAGAAGAGAATCTATTCCATAAATACACCTATTTTTACTGCGATTTGTATTTCGGTATATTTCAAAAATGTGAACTCTCCCAGATTTTGTATTTCCGTGTATTTCTCTATATTTCAAAACGTAAATACAACTAAATACAACAAAAACTAGCTACGATTTGTAAATATAGAAAAAGTAGCTATAAATTGTTAGAAGCTATTAAAAGGTAGCTGTTTTTGTAAGTTGCCCTATATTTTAAAGAAGTTACTGAGATCTCAACGCTCAAACTTCTAATAAAGTACTACAAAAAATGGGCCTTTAGTAACTTATCAATTACCAAGGAGTTCATTTAGATCTTGTTCTAGTGTTTCCGGTTGTGTTTCTCCTTCGCCAGAATCGTGTTATTGTACCTTTGTGTTGGTGTACATTCTGCTTGAATATTTAGAAACATTAACAAAATGTTGAGGTTGAAATTCAGAAGTAAATTTCATTTTTAATAAAAATTGAAGTTATGTTTGAACATTAATATCACGCAGAAACTTTTTTATGAAAAACATCAAGAAATACACCCACCCCGCCATAATTACTGAGACTAGGGGTGTCAAAACTAATCCGAAAACCCACTCCCACAGGATCCATGGTTCCCCAATTACTGACGTGCCTTCAGAAACAACAACAACAATTAATACGCCTCAATCCCAGACATTAGGTAAAAAATTATAAAGCACCGAAATGCTACATCATCTCTACAACCAAATGTAATTGTGCCAAAAGAAACTAGCAATGTCTTCAAACTAGCAATGTCCTCCTTTGGCTGGGGACAACTGTTCTGATACATGCATCCTACTAACGATAGGAAACTTATCCAACAATAGAGAAACATTATCAATAGAACTAAAACTAAGAAATGCTGTACAAGTACATCTCTATGGATAGAATGAAACCGAATCTGCATCAAAAATCATAACACATTCCAAACAGTTTTTGTCCTTCCTCCAGAGAAAGATATCTAGACTGCTAAGAACACAAAACGAACCAAACCCTGTGCTATCCATGGAATCAGCTGCACAGAGTTCTGCTATCACTTCACAACACGATGTGAAGTACTAACCTGCATCGGCACATGAATCAGCTGTTCAATTGCCAAAACGCCCTCTAGCCCATGGCGCTACATGCTGTCTGCCTCCATTTCTCTTTGGCACATTATTCTGCTGAGATTGCATCTTCGTCCTCTGTTCCTTCATATTTGCAAATAGGGAATCTAATGTCTGAGGTCTCTGCTTTGACACTGGCTTGACTTCCAGCTTTTGTTGCTACACGCACAAAACACAAATGGTTATATATCTTCAGATCTTTCAAGATCCATAGCAGCCGATCTACAAGACCGACAGCATCGGGATGGTTTACGGTTTGGAGGTCTAAGAACTGACGAATTGTACAATCAGAAAACAGAGACACCTCAAGCAATATGGTCCTTGGAACTGACGCTTATCCAGGCTTTCAATGTGTGGAGGGGAGGCCTTATAAGTTTAAAGAAGAACTCTTTTAATTTCTGTTAAAACCCTCTCTTACCTTAACAATAAACCTGCCACTATTTGCAGCATTCTTCTGAACCGGAGGAGCCCCAAACCTGCACAATTAACAAAAAGAAAATTGAAGCAACTGTAGAGAGAAGTGCTTATCCGCAGAATTCTTACTGAAGGAAGGATGAACAGCCCAAAGTTGCAGGATAAATTCGGTGGTGAAGCACTTTGAACATATAATGTTTTCACTTCCAACTTACCATCGGCCCTCAAATTAAAACTTCTCAACTAACCAAACCTTAGAAACAATAGCAGCACCCGAAACAGAACTTGATAACTTTCAGCTCATCCCCCACCGGAAGGAAACGAAGTCCAAACTAGAACTAACAGAAACACTGATGTGGAAGAAATGACCTTATTTGGACAACTCATCATCAGTCAAATATCCAAGAGCACTACTAACTTCAGCATAAAGTAGAGTTTCGCCACGATGCCAAAATATCTTCAACAGTGTTGCAGGTAACTTCCCAACAACTCACAACTCAACTACAAAATTTAAGCCCCTCACACAGCCCACAAACCTAACAATTTCTGTTAAAGAACTTAATATGTTCTACATGCACACTCTATCCTCCAAAACATTGTAAGGCGCAAATTAGAGTTGGATGCACTCAAGGAGAAGTATCTCACTTGCATCCCAAAACAACCATTTCAAAGATCAACAGTACCATGCCAACCATAGAATAATACAAATAATATTATTTAAGGTGGTAGAAGGCAAAACTTCAATATCTGCAGCCACCTCGCAAATCCATTGCTCAAAAGAGCTGATGAATGCCATGTGTCATGCTCCAAGCCTTTCCAAACTTCTTATCAACAAAAACTTCAGCGGTTGGGGAGAGGAAAGAAAATGAGAAACAATTGATTATCCATGTCTCCAAAAAAATTCAAAGACGTGTGTCTCCATGCCTTCCCAACTTCTTATCAACAAAATTTAGGCGGTTGGGAGAGGAAAGAAAATGAGATGTAATTGATTATCCAAGTACGAAGAAAATTCAAAGACAATTCATTGCCAACTAGTTGAGCCACTTTAAACAGAAGCTTTCATCAGGATATCCTTTTCTGTGGCCCAAAATTTCATAGAATTGAGTTATCGAGGGAAAAGTTTATCCAAGGACATCCGTTCATCTGAAGCAACCATTCCAAAACCTCAAACTTACAAGACATTATATACCCCATGATGCTTGCTCTACCAGACAAATGATTAGAATCTATGCACTTACCCCACAAAACAGGGAGAACCTCATTGTAACACATTGTTTTTCTTTATGCCAGCTCCCCCAAATCATAACACCTTAACAGTTCCACATCTTAAGGTGCCCAACACCAACTTAAAAGAAAAAAAAAAAGTAGAACTCAAATTCAACAAATGCATATCAAACTGAAGTCCTTCGACATGTTGCAGGATGCAACTTTTCTGATGGAAATAACCATCATTTGACACTTGGACAAACTTTCAAAGACTGTAGCTTGAACATCTCCCAACCACACTAACAAGCAACAGCATGCTTTTAAAGTATACAAGAGCAAGGAGAGACACATGGCAAATTCATCAACAATAAATAGGACCACAATTTACCTGCATCAAATGAGAGTTCAATTGTTACACCAGTATTTGACATGTGCAGCAAGCCAGGAAATTAATTACCAACAAACTTAATCAAATATTAACCACACACTTCCAAACACACCTCTGTTTATTTACATTCACTGCCCGGCTTCGATTGAAAGCCCTATTGCGAATAGGAGCAACTGCTGCTCTTCTGGCTGCCTCAGTTGCCAAAGGAAACTGATCTCCCTGAGAATTTGATCTTCTTCGAGCAAGAAGCCCCTGAGCAGAAGAAAATCAGCACAAGCAGTGTCAAGTGTCCAGCATTCACAAAGACGTAAAAAAAGTAGTACATTATATTCTTCATAGGTTGCGACAATTGTGAAGAGTACCTGTCTCATAGATGATCTTGTGTCCATAAACCTTTGTATCTTAGCAGCTTTATCCTGAACAATGTTATTAGAAATTTTTTGGCTTCTATTCTGCAGAAAGCAAATGATAAATGTTAAAATGAAGTCTCAAATCAAACTGACAAAAGCTGAAATAAACACTAAATGGTCAGTGAGTGATGTGCTTACAAAAACTCTTTGCTTCTTAGTTTTGGTTGTGTTTGTTTTGGACATCTTGATGATATCATCTGCAGGCACCAACTGATTATCAGCAAAACAGGAAGAAAACCAAAAGATGGGCGTAAAAAACAAGTGTAGCTGACATGCATACCTAATGTCATGTCCATTTTCTTCTCTGTAAAAGCAATAATCTCACTCGTCAGTGGTTTGGCTGCCATCTGAGGTGAGAGCAAAGTCAGTTAAATGAACACAACATTAACAGCATGAAACTATCCACTAAACTTGAAGATCAGTAGAAGATGCAGGCACGGAAGGAAAAAACCAAAGAAGTCAAAAGATGTGGGAATATCAAAGATGGAAGTATATGATTCCTGAGCTGATATTTCTTCTCATTACCCCTTTACTGGCTGCAGGTGGAGGAGGATAATAAAAAAAGTATTTAGTTTTATCTGAGCATCAGACAAATAACCATGAAGGAATGTGGTGCAAAGAGTTTTAATTACAATAGCCCCTTCTATTTTCCAAATTTTACAGCAAATCAAACTTACATATTGGAACTAATGACAACGACATCATTCAATTTTTCTAAACCTTAAAGACTGTTTTAAGAACTTTTTTGATCAATGGAAGAATAGTCTCATAACTAGCACAAGCAACTGTCCAAGTAGGCAAGTTAGAGAAACTGTGCAAAAACAAACAAGGTCCACCCATAAACAGAAGCTTTATGTTTTTTCACACAATTCCAAGAATAACATATCTCTGCAGCATTCAACCTTTTAAGGATCCCCACAACAACAACAAAAAAAACAGAAATAATCAGGTCCTCTGCTCATAAATCGAGCTCTCATTAATATCTTGAAACTAAATGTCAACCCTTCCCTCCGCTCAACGTTTTTTCGGGGAACCAAAGATGAAACTAACTCCACGCTCGACTAAGTCTCTCCAAATTCCCTCTAGAAACTAGAGCTTCCCATCTAAAATAAGCTAAGGAAAAAAAAAAACGGGTACACATTCTTAGAAACAGCAAGAGTACATAGCTTCTTCTAGGAAATTATAAATGCCAACATAATAAAACAAACCAAAAAATAAAAATAAAAGGAGAAGGTTCCAGCAGCTGAAGCAACACCACACCTCAATCTAATTGGCATTAGCTATACAAAGCTTTAGACACATTCGGCTCTATTTTGCGCAGATTTCTTCATAATTTCTTCAAAAAAACACCACAGGTTCTCCTTATCTCATAGGAGACATACACAACTCTAATAACTAAGCCTTACTGTCAACTATTTGGTATCATCATCTGTAACTTCTGGGATCTTCATAAAATTCCTCAATCACATAAAAAAAGGCTGTAAAAAGAAATCACCAAACAAATTTCTCTAGTAGTGATGAAAGATGAAATTAGGTCTCCCATAACCACGAAATCCAAATTTAAAAAAAAAAAAAAAAAAAAGGGAACTAATAAAACCAAAATCTTCACTCTTCCGAAACATTTTGCACGTAACAACATGAACATAAATTAAAAGAACGCGACAAAGAGAGCTCGTGAGAAACACAATCTGTCTCCAAAATTGCAAAAACACTATAGGTTCTCCTTATCTCATAGTACATACACAACTTTAACAACTAAGAGTTGCTGTCAACTATTTAGTACCGTCAGCTGTAAGTATCACTTTTTTGCGAGTTTCCTGCCTGAGCTATCTGGTGTTTGCGTTTCAAAATTGCAAAAACATTAAAGGTTCTCCTAATGACATATACAACTCTAATAACTAAGCCTTGCTGTCCATTATTTAGTAACGTCCAGGGGCGGATGGAGCATTATAATTTGGGGTTCAATTGAACCCCAAACTTTTGATGAGGTGTACAAATTTATATGTAAAAATTTACTAAATTTACAATAAATAGTAGATATGAACCCATAACTTTAGAAATATAATAGTTCAATGCTAAAAAATTTAAAAGATTGAACCCCAAGAATTTAAATCCTAGATCCGCCTCTGGTACCGTCAGCTATAAGTATCACTTTTTTGCGAGTTTCCTACCTGAGCTATCTGGCGTTTGCGTTTCAAATTTGCAAAAACATTAAAGGTTCTCCTTATCTCATAATGACATACACAACTCTAATAACTAAGCCTTGCTGTCAACTATTTAGCACCGTCAGCTATAAGTATCACTTTTTTGCGAGTTTCCTACCTGAGCTATCTGGCGTTTGCGTTTCAAAATTGCAAAAACATTAAAGGTTCTCCTTATCTCATAATGACATACACAACTCTAATAACTAAGCCTTGCTGTCAACTATTTAGTACCGTCCAGGGGTGGATGGAGCATTATAATTTGGGGTTCAATTGAACCCCAAACTTTTGATGCGGTGTACAAATTTATATGTAAAAATTTACTAAATTTACAATAAATAGTAGATATGAACCCATAACTTTAGAAATATAATGGTTCAATGCTAAAAAATTTAAAAGGTTGAACTCCAAATTTAAATCCTAGATCGCCTGCGGTACCGTCAGCTATAAGTATTATCACTTTTTTTGGCGAGTTTCCTACCTGAGCTATCTGGCGTTTGCGTTTCAAATTTGCAAAAACATTAAAGGTTCTCCTTATCTCATAATGACATACACAACTCTAATAACTAAGCCTTGCTGTCAACTATTTAGTACCGTCAGCTGTAAGTATCACTTTTTGCGCGTTTCCTACCCGAACTATCTGGTGTTTGCGTTTCAAAATTGCAAAAACATTAAAGGTTCTCCTTATCGCATAGCTACATACACAAACCTAACAACTAAGCAATGCTATCAACTATTTGATACTAGTCAAGGTATGTTTTGATAAATAATTGGGGACAGTTCAGGTAGGAAAACGCAAACAACTCATACTTCGGGTAGGAAACTCACAAAAAATTATAGTTTTTTTTAATCATTATCTCTAAAAGAAATCAACAAATAAATTAATGCAAAATTTGCAACAACAAAAAAAAATTGCAAGCAAATATTTGTAATAGTGAAAAAAAAACTAAAAGATGAAATTAGGTCTCCGATAACCACAAAATAAATTTAAAAAATCAACTAAATTAAATCAAAATTTTCACTCTTTCGAAACTTTTCGCGCGTAACAAAATAAGCATAAAATTACAAAAAAAAAAAAAAAAAAAAAAAAAAAAAACCTCGTGAGATACACAATCTGTCACAAAAATTGCAAATAACAACATGAACATAAAATAAAAAAAAATAAAAACAGCTCGTCATAAACACAATCAGCCTCAAAAATTGCAAAAAAAAAAAAAAAAAAAAAAAAAATAGTAATAAAAGTATACCTGTTTATGTTTTGTGAAATCGAATAGAAGATAGATGAGCTTCCTTAGTATTGCTGATTTTGAAATTAGGGTTTACAGTGATGAAAAATTTATGGTGAAACAAAATTAGGAGATATTGACGAATTTATATATATATATGTAGAGGCGGTGCACCGTTTACTCATAGGATTGGGCACGAGCCAATCACGTGCTCGGCTTTGAATTCCTTTGCTTAGCCATTTGCACTATGCTGCGTGTCTATGTCGTGCTTTCTAAAAATAGTGACAAAATTCATTAGAGAAAATTATTATATGTTAATTGATTCATTTTTTTTAATTCTTACAAAAAATGATTCAAACTTTTCTCTCTCTTTGCCTTCTTATATTTTTGTATATGTTGGTATAAGTATCTGTATATATTTGTATATGTTTATATATGTTTGTATATTTCGGGATATTTTTTGTAATGTAAGTTTTGAGTTTTTTTTTGCAATGTAAGTGACCAATTTGTATATTTCTGAAATTTTCTTAATTCATTATTCTTTTCCCATTTTACCTTTAGTGGTGATTGGTTTTGAAGACTACAAATACCTCAATTATGGAAATATGGCACGTAAATAAAGTATATATATTAAATGGAGAGAGATTACATCTTAAGATATAAATAAGGACAACATAGTCAAAACTAATCATAATTTTTTTTTTGAGGGACATGTAAGAGAGAAGCACGACAAATAATTTGAGATAGGAGTAAATTCCATGTGTGGAATCAACATTAGCCACAGTATTGCCAACCAAGAAATTTTCATGATTTTTTTTACAATAGGTATGTGCTATCTTTTATCAGTATAAATTTTGGGATAGGTATCCCAAAATTTAGTCATGGAAGAATTCTACTTTAGAGTTACTTGTAAATAGTCTTGCAATGATCCAATAATATGAAAAAATATTCGGCATGAAATCATAAAGGTTTGAGAATAAGTTGGTCAAATACAAAGGATAATCTTGCTTCCGACATAAATCATAAGACGTGAGGAGTGTCATGTACAATTTATTTGGAGAAAGGTGTGATACCGCCACCTAACCGGCCTGACAAGTGGTTTATGAAGTTACACCATCCTTACTCATCACTTGACCTATGCACATCGTTCTCTCAAGAAGGTTGACCGCCTAATCTTCCCATTTTCAAGAAGTTTTTGGACTCGATTAGTATAAGGTGATTCTTAATTTTACATATATAAGTTAAACTCTTTAATTTAACTGTGTTTATATTAGTTTTTATATTGGAAATAACTTGTCTTCCTTTGTTTTTATATTTGTTCTTTGCAAGTGTTGAAATTTGGTTTCGAAGAGGTTTAGCCTTATCTTGCTTAAATGTTGCTTCCGTTGGCAAATGCTATTAATATTAAATACAATACTGCATGAAAGATTAATATGTATAACCCAATTTTCTTGCAACACCATAGAGACATAAATGCTCCTCGACAAACTAATTTCTGACATACTGTTTTTTAAAAACAATTTTTTTCTTAATTCTTGAGTTCAATCAAATAATGCTTCAAATCATTAAAGTCTGATATTCGCAGCTAACTTGAGATGTTCATGTAGCCCTTTACTAATATATCACTTACCCCGTTATTACCAATTAGCTTACTTTACCATTTTGTCGGAAAGTTATGATGTGTGTGTATATAAAGCAAAGAGCCTAGAGGCAAGTCAAAAAGGCATGCATTCATACCGAAATGGTTACCTGTATCTGGTATTTACACTAAACTAAACAATTAAACCTTAGCGGAATTAAAAAATTTAAATTGTGAATACGCATTGGTTAACCATGGTTTGAAAGACAAATATCTTGCATTCATTGATTTGGTGTAAACATCGAATGCGAATAAATATTCACCATTTAAATGAGCTGCTAACACGGTTATTCCGGTTATTTTGCCCCAAAAGCTTAGAGCTTGTATTTCTTTTGTTGGTGGGCGTGGGGGGCGTAAAAGTAAAAAAAAAAAAAAAAAAAAAAAAAAAAAGAGGGCATTGTCCAAAGCGTGACGGATCAGGTCAAATTGAGGGCCAAATATGAGATAGGTTGTAGTTATAGTCAGAACTGAACCCGGCAAATTTTCGGATAATTGAAAGAGTGCCATTTGACCCAACTAGCGAATCTGTTTACTGAGTCAGCTTAGCACGCTAGGAGTGAGAGACCTTGCTCGACCAAATGAACGTAGCAGCAGGGATATTTAGAGATGGCAAAGCCAGATGAGATGGGACGGCCGTTCAGAGGCTGCAGCGGGACTACTATAGGAAAGCCCGACCCCCTAGCATCAAGAGTTGCACCTAATCTTCCCGGCTTACTACGATTTCCTAGTGGGAAGAAAGTCATTGCCATCTCTTTTAACGAATACGCTCTTGAGCAGGAGGAAGAGAATCTCTCTCTCTCTCTCTGTGTATATTCAAAGATCCAAGACTGCAAGTTAAATTGGTGATATTGGCTCCCCATCCCCAAAAAAAAAAAAAAAAACACTCGGCTGGCGCACCAAAAAGAAAAATGCAATTGGCAAGGCTCAGCAATTTTTCATTACATTTGATTATTGAACAATCTAAGTAACACTTTGTTAAAGGTTATGTCCCTACAAGCCTAAGGAAAATGGTCATCAGATTTATTCAGATAATCACTAGTGTCCCAGTCTTCATGTGGAGTTAATCGCAGTTTTAATTAAGAATAACGACTTTTCTTCAGTTCACACCGTATATCCACTTCTCGTCATTACTTGTGTATCTAACCAACTCTTCTGGTTTGAACCATAGTTTGATCTCATCCTTGGCAGTCTCAGGTCCATCGCTCCCGTGGATAATGTTCCTGCAAAGAAACTCATCTTGCTTAGATTCAGACATCTTAATCTTAATAAAAATAAACGAAGCCTAACTATGGAATTAACATAAGAAGTTTTGGTACCTTCCGACTACAACAGCTAAATCACCTCTAATTGTTCCAGGTTCTGATTTTTGCGGATCTGTAGCTCCGATAAGCTTCCGTCCGTATTTAATCACTCCCTCGCCTTCCCAAACCTGGAATTTGATTACAGAATTATTTAACGTGAAATGCTTTAGCAAACAAGTAAAGTTAGACACTTAGACTTAGCTAAATTTAATCTAACCATTGCTACGACAGGGCCGGAGCTGAGGAAATCACATAGGCCATTAAAAAATGGTCTCTCTTTCAGGTCATGATAATGCTTTCCGGCAAAATCCTTAGACGGAACCACAATTTTGATCGCGACCAGCTTGAAACCCTTGCGCTCAAAGCGTGATAGTATCTCTGAAATCTGCAATGGAATGAAACTTTCTTAGCCAATTGGAAAGAGAACACTACATCTGCATATCATGGATGCAAGAGGGGATTGGAGTGTGCAGTGGCATAGCTACATACCCTGAAGGGTGGCAAGTTGAATATCCTTCGTCAGAAAAATATACCATGTATAAAAATGTATTGCATATATAAGAAAAAAAAACCATTACATATATATAATCTTGAACACCCTTACCGCTGAGTGTGTGACAAGAGACTTCGTGGAATCCATACAAAACATGACAAAATGCAAAATACAGTTCCAGATAATCCATCTAGAATGGAGGAAAAAGCACATTACAGAAATGTTTTAAGAAATAAAGAATGCAGCATGCTAACACAACTTGACATACCAAGCCCCTTTGCACTCCATCTGGCTTTATGGCGATGAAGGTGCGCTCCATCTTGTAAAAAGAATGTTCACGTCAGTTGTAAAAAAGATGGAATTATTATAAATGCAAATATAACGCGTCGATTAATAGGAAAAGCGAGAATAAGGTACCTCGGCAGCATGTGCTTCTTGCTCCTGGAGCATGTAAGCTATATTAAAGAGAGAAAAACAAATGAATTAGACCAGTGATCGCATATAGAAGCTTCAAATTTTCACCAAAGAGGCATTTTCTCAAAGGACAGAAAAAAAAAAACTTTAGCAGCAACACGAACATAGGTAAGTAATAAGCTACCAACCTGCTGCAGGAAGGGCGAGGATTCCCGAAATCCAACTTGTAGACGAATTTCGGGACTCAGTCCTGCCATATGAAACTAGAGAAGGCACAACACCTCTCAAAGAAACTGTGGCTGCTGCAGCCGCTGCTCGTCCCCCTGCAAATCGGACATGTAAGGCCTATTTGTTTTCTCCTCTTCTCCTTACTAATTCATCTTAATATGATGAGCTTGTTCGAATTTGAACTAAAGTAGAATATAAGCACACATAGTGATCTTATCATATACAGACATTGAATAGGTTCAATCTATTATAGCATACGTTTTCTAATTCTTTTCACATATAGATATATAGTTCGAGCACAAACCAGGGAGTGTAACTGTACCCACTAGATAATCCCTATGTAGAAATTTAACCTATCATCAGAAATGTGAAGGAACAACTAGCCACATGATGGGCATTTGAATATATTCTAAACAACTACCCTCTTCATTCCAGTTTACGTGACACACTTTCCTTTTTAGTTGTTCATCCCAAAAGAATGACACACTTCTAAAGTTAGAAAAAATTAACTTTACACTTAATAAGAGCTTTTATAACCGCACAAATGTATGGCATGTTTAGGCCACGAGTTTCAGAAGTTTTATAGCCACACAAATGTTACGACATGTTTTAGACCACAAATTTCAAAAGTCTTCATTTCTTTCTTGAACTTAGTGCCGATTAAAACTATATTGCATATATTGGAGAGGGAGTACTTGTTTTCTCCTTTGATAGGTAAATTATGGCTCAATGAATATAAATGTAAAAACCACTGGTAATCAGAATCTATCAGATCTATCAGTAATACACATAGATTGATAAATTCGTACATAACATGAACTATTAAGTGTGGAAATGAGGAACGAAGAAAAATTCAAATTAACGAGAAACAGAACGAAAATTCGACCAGAAAAAGCTCAATGCTTCCCATAATAGGATCATCTAGGATTTGAAATCAATGCTATATTTTACACACACACATACATTATATACACACACGTGCGCACAAACACATTATATATATATATATATATATATATATATATATATATATATATATATATATATATATATATATATATAGAGAGAGAGAGAGAGAGAGACGAGCTCAAAAAAGCACTAGATTTTGAAATCAATCCGTGCACTACACACACATACACATATAATTTGATACATAAATTTTTATATGCATATATACAGGAACTATGAAGCCAGGGAAAGAGAGAAAAAAGGAAAATTGAAATTAACGAGAAATGGAACGTAATTTTTACCGAGAAAGCACGGAAACTCTCGCGCGACACACACAGAGATTATATATATATATATATATATATATATATCGAGCCCGAAAATGCACGAGGATTGGAGTCTGTGCACAATAAATATAATACATACTACCACGCGCGCGCGCACATATATATATATATATATATATATATATATAGACCGAGCTCGAAAATGCACAAGGATTTGAAATAAATATGCATCATAAACACACACACACATATATATATATATATATCCGAAAATGCTGATTTCAAATCCTTGTGCATCATAAACACACACACACACACATATATATACACACACACACAGCGAGCTCGAAAATGCACAAGGATTTGAAATCAGTCTGTGCATCATAAACACACACACACATATATATATATATATACCGACTGATTTCAAATCCTTGTGCATCATAAACACACACACATATATATACACACACACACAGCGAGCTCGAAAATGCACAAGGATTTGAAATCAGTCTGTGCATCATAACCACACACACAGATATGTAATATATATATATATATACACACACAGCGAGCTCGAAAATGCACGAGGATTTGAAATCAGTCGGTGCATTATAAACACACAGTGTCATGCACATACACATAGATCGATAAAATATTTATATACATTGAAATTTAACGAGAAATGGAACGAAAACTTTACCACGAGAAGTCTGCTTAGAATAAGCAGATAACAAGGACTTGGTAGCTCGTGAAGCAGATCTGCAAATCTGAGAATTCATATCTTCAAACAACAAAACACAGATTCAATACGTAAAAAGATAATGAAAAAGAAACACAAATCTAATGCACTCTCTTTTGAAGAGTGAAAGAAGAAAGAAATGAATATATATATATATACATATGTAGAGTAGTGATCAGTTTGGGTGAGCTTTTATTGAGGTTACTGATTTGGTTAGAGAAAATGACAAAAATGGTCCCTTATTTTTGGTGCTAGGTTCAAAATAGTCTCTTTAAGTATCACTTGAGCAGTTTTGTTCCATTAAATTTTGTCAAAAGTGATCTCCGTCACACATTTATCAAACTATGATTCTTAACTTTAACTGAATTGTAAAAATAGAAAATATATAACGAGAACTCACATTTGGAAATATAATTTTTGTAGTTTATGTTATTATTGGTTTATTTCAAGAGTCTTGTGCTACTTTTTGAGGTGCAATTTCTGTTATTTTTTGTGTTTCATGTAGTTTTTTATGTTGCTATTTTCTAGAATTTTGACGAAAATTTCTGGTGTTTTTAGTTTAATGTTTTTTTCAGAATTCCGATTAAATTTAATAATCAGAGTATAGTAAATATGTGAGGGAGCCCAAAAGTGCCCACTTTTGAGAAAATTAAAGGATCAAAACTGCAAAGATGATGGACTATTGCCAAAGATAAGTGACCATTTTTTTCATTTTCTCGATTTGGTTAATACTTGTATTGTTAATGAACACGTGGTCAACGCGCTGAGTGGGAGCGCGTGGAGAGAGTGTTTGGGCTTTGGCTGGGTCAAAATCCAAGCCCTAAGTTATTTAAAATTAATGAATCTGATTCTTTGTTTCATACTTACGATTGAATTAGCGAATCAGATTCGTTGTTTAATAGTTAGGATTTCGTTACTTTCTCATTGATCTGAATCACGTGAGATTTAAATTTGATAGTTGGATATTCTAAAATCTTATTTTGAATTTATTGTGCTTTTAAAGTTATGTGTGTGTTTGGTACGAAGGAAAATGTTTTCTAAAATGTTTCGATTTCTTACTTATTTTCTAAAGCCGATTGGTAAGCTTAAAAAATATTATCCCAAGAAAGACTTATATGTAATCTAGGAAAATACTACGGGGGGGGGATGGGGAGCGGGGTTCGGGGTGGCAGGGTCAAGGGGCGAGGACCGGGAGTTGGTGTGAAGTAACAGACAATTGACCCGATGTCCGAGTCACTTATTTTAACTTGTTTTCCGTACTTCCATAAGAGAAGTCATTTTTCTCATTTTCAAGAAACGGGTTTTCCTAGGGAAAATATTTTTCAAAACATTTTGATCAACCAAGCATGAAAAATTTGAAAAACATTTTCCGGCATACCAAACACACCAATGTGTTCACAGTTTTTGTTGAACCACCACTTTTTGTCGAAGCAAACTCTAGGTAAGTATTAGTCCAAAGTATCAAAACTTATTCATGGTTGTGTTCTTAATTTGTTAAAAAATCAGCAAGTTGATCAGTCTAAATCAAAAATCTAGAATCTTCAATAATAAGTCTAAGCGGATAATATTTCATTGATAGGCTTGACAGTCATTAACCAATTTAAGACTTCTCTGGCTTGATGTACATACAAATTGTCACTTTTGTGATTTATTTTATAGTTGTATGACAATGCGTAACATATAACATGAAGGAAGAATCCATGTGTGATCCGTTTGATGGCAATAATGAGTCCTTTTAAACTCACAATAGAACTCTTTGAGCTTCATTAATACATTTGTTTAATTGTTTATCCTCTTTATACCAAGTTTCTTAACGTCTAAAATTCCATGGTTTCAAGAAAGCAACACAGTAACTAAGAAAGTCACAATTTGAGTCACAAATATTACTGCTTGTTGAACCTTCATTTTCCCCAGATAATTACTTATGTGGAAAAAGTAAATCCGCATAAAATAACTGCATGATATATTACCTAAAACCATAGGCATCTATCTGAGATTCGAGCCCCCACCCAAATGATGTTCTACTTCTTAATTTTCACTATTTATACACGATTTACACACACACACACATACAAAAAAAAAAAAAGGGGGGGCGGGGGGTTGGGGGGCAGGTAAGGGTAACATATAACACATACATAAAAACGATTTAGACCGTAATTTTCTTGCAAAAGGGAATTGACTCCCTTGGACAATGGTAGCTCCACCGCTGTCCCCACCTCTCTCACAAAATAAACATTCCCATAACTGCTAGAATAAAAAATGTAATATTCATGCAACATATGCAGAATATTTCCTCTTACAACCATTCAGTACAGAGAGCTTTATTCCAAGAATGATAGTCTAGAATGAAGTCTTAATGAATTTCTGCTAACCCTCAAACCAGATGGTAGAGAATCTCATCATGCAATGTCTATAACAACTGCTACTACGCTTCAACCCAAGCAAGTCGAAGTCGTCTATAAGTTCACTATATTTGACAGGACTAAAAGTTATCATGCAATGTCTGCAACTAACAAAAATCTCTCGCCAGATAGTAGATAATCTTATCATACAATGTCTGCAAATGATTATATTCAATACCAAAAAATAGAGCCTATCGATGGAATGATGTCGTACGCCAATCCAAGTATTATCATTCCATGCATAACAAATTATTGACAATCATTAATCAAAAACATCTGTTGCTGAAAAGAGTCATGGTTCCAAGAAGTACAATAGCTAACATAAACACGAAAAGGTAGTCACCCAATCACTAAACATAGGCATGAAGTCGGGAACTGTGTCCTCTCTCTGAAGGTAATTCGCCTGAAGTTAGAAGCAGCCACCCAACTGCCAAAAGGAAAAAACAATTAGACCGTTGAACGAATTGAAAGGAAAACAAAAAAGGCAAATACTACGATTCATTAGAACGTCATTTTGTTTTCCGATCCATGTTTGAAAGATCATTTTGTTGTTGGTCCATGTTTGCGATTTTAACATACAACTCTTTTTCAAACATTACTAGGGGTGGCAAAATTTACCCATGAAAACATGGCCCACCCAACCAGCTCAAATTGACCCATCTAAAAATTGGGTTGATATTTACCCAAGTTGGGCTGGTATGTAGCCCAAATTGACTCATAAAAACCTTGTCAAAATATTTTTAAAAAGACATGTTTTTTAATTAGATATGTTATATGTGGCCATAATAAAGAGAGAAAAAAAAATTTTACTATGTACTTACAAAATCATAAAGAACAAACAAACAAATTAAACCTTGGTAAAAATTGGGTGGTTATGACCCGCTTTTTAGCCCATTTTAGCGCAGCTCATTTCCTCAAGTAACTTTTGGGACCCGCCCATTTATTAACTCAGCTCATTTTGACTCTCCCAAATTCAACCCAACCCGCCATTTGACACCCCTAAACAACATTGTTGGCTAGAATTACTCAATCATGGTGCATTATCTGTCATATGACCAGGTCAGGATTCAATGCCTAAGTCTACATCTTAGGTTCATCATGTGGCACGACACCACTTTTAGATTGAAGGCAAGTGCATATCTTTTCCATGCTCCTCCAGTTACACATTTGCTTCCGTAGTAACAATCTTACTCAAATAAACTGACTAAATAGCACCCAAGGGTGTGACCAAGTGATCGGTGGAGTGGGTTGAGAACCATGAGGTCTCAGGCTCAAATTTAATTAGAGGCGAAAAACACTAGGTGATTTCTTCTCTGTCCAAACCTTGATGGATAGAGTTACCCGGTAGCTGTGTTGGTGGAAGGTAGCAAGTACTCCGTAAAAGTAGTCAACACCACAGTTATGAAAGAAAGAAAAAAAATTGCATGGGCCTCTAGTTAACATAAAGCCAATATGAAAATGTCAATAAGTTCAAGACTATGTATTAACAGTTGGCATGTACCATAATGGAATCAATTTCCTCCTGAGACACTGGTGTTCTTTTGGGTTGGTCAGAAGCCTTCCCTGCAACAGACATGCTAGATGGGGACCTTGAGAAAAATGTTCGAGGAGCTTCTTCAGCTGCTGGAGTTTTCTGAGGTTGCGAATTCTGGGATGTAGAACCTGCAGAACAAAAGAACCTTCACGTTTAGAAAAAGAAAATAGTGTGTGTACAAGTGAGCAACCATATTTGCAGCTACTAAACACATTGTCAATCAATATGTGTCCATATGAAGCATACAAGATGCACATGTGGCACTATTTTCCATTTCTGTGATGACTAAAGTCTTTTGACAGAATAATTTCAAGGGAGAAAAAATACGAATAGTTGCTAACCCAGGATTAAACGATTAAACAGAGAGGAACAAGGTGATATGATTAAATACTATCACAATGGGTTGTAGCACAGCAGTCAGTTACACCAGGACTGGCAGCTATAAGTGGTGCACTTGGAATCTTGCTACAACTTGTGAATTCACCATAGACCAATTTGGAATCTGGCAGCCATGTACAATTTGTGCTTTTTCTGGTAATCTCAGCAACTTGTGAATTCACCATAGAACATGAAATTATTACAACAACTCCTTAGACTACATACAAATTGGTGAATTTTGATAATCCTGCCTAAATTGGTGAATGATGGTATCTAAGATGCTGGACGAATAAAGCACCACTGGACCTGCAGTTAATTAAGAACCCTTTTGAAATTAAGCTCATATAGCAAAACGACCAAATCTGATATCCAAATAACTAGGGGACCTAAACCACCATCACCCAACCCCTCTTCCTACCATCAATTATTTCACAGTTATATCACTTGATTGAAACTGAACAAAACTATAAGCAAACAAAAATCAATCAATCAATCAACTCTGCTTCAACACCAAACTAGTTGGTCGGCTACATGAATCATCTATACTATTCTGCGATCAAATCTAACAAATACTCATAACTCGGAACCTAAACCACCATCCTCCAACCCCTCTTCCTGCCAGCAATTATTTATGAGTTATATCACTTGATTGAAACTGAACAAAACTATAAGTAAACAAAAATCAATAGTCAATCAACTTTGCTTCAAAAAATCAATAGTCAATCAACTTTGCTTCAATCCCAAACTAGTTGCGGTCAACTATACAAATCGTCTATATCATTGAACAACCAGACGCCCCTCATTGTTATACAATTTTTAGGTACCCTTTCAAAACTAAGCTCATTTAACGGTCAAATCTAACAAACACTCATCACTAGAAGTAAAATTAAGGATCCTGAACCACCATCCCCCAACCACTCTTCCTTGCCAGCTATTCTTTCACAGTTATCACTTTATTGAAACAGAACAAAACTATAAGTAAACAAAAAGCAATCAATCAATCAACTCCGCTTCAACCCAAAACTAGTTGTGATCGGCTACATGAATCACCTATACCATTCTGCTCTAAAATTGAAACAAAGGTAATTTTCAGAAGAAAATGAATGAAAGAGAAAATAAAGATGCTTCCTTTTTGTTAAACTAATCGCAATTTAGTCCTCATTTCTAGCTTTTGAAACACAAGAACACAATTTTTTAGCATTTTGCTAGTCAATAGTGGCTCTTTAAACGTAATCTAGTATTCTAGTAACATGGTATAAATTCACAAAAGAATAAACTTGCAGAGGAATTGCTTCTAGTGATATGTCCTAGATCCACACATGGGACTTTCTCAACCAACCGCCACTCTGAATTAGACAATTTCAATAAACCCTTCCGAAACTAACCTCATATACTAAAAACAATCAAATCTATCAAATATCGGAAACAGCCTCCCTAACTTCCGAGATAGGGGTAAGGTCTGCGTACACTTTACCCTCCCTGGACCCCACATTGTGGGATCTGCTTCCACAGTAAGGATTGCCGCTTAGTCCAATCCAAGAGCAAACAAGGGACGCATCATTAAGCAAGAATCTGAGCTAGAGCGGGGCAGTTCAATTAAGGTATAGAGAAAGCTCCAACCAGCTACCATTGATCAACCTTATTCAGGCACATCAATCAAAGATCTTGCTTACCGGATAACTTTCCTGATGAAGGAGAGAAAGTTTGACAAGCTAAGAAAGTTTCGTTGAAAGGTGAGACTGCTATTAGGACAATGATTGACCACTTGACTAGGTACGGTCTGCCCTCTACATTTTCTACCCAGCTGGTGGCTGAGGCTTTTGTATTGGGGGTAACTAAGCGTCACGGCTCTCTGCGGACTATAGTGCCTGACCGTGCCCCAGGATCCTTCCTTAGTTCTGGCAAGAATTAATATATTGCAAAGATCTACTCTAGCCCTGAATACTGCCTATCACCCGCAATCTAAGAGGCAGTCTGAGGCCCTAAACAAATGGGTAAAGCAGTATCTTCGTTTCTATGTTGTTGATGAGCCTTCAAATTGAGTGGCTATGTTATCTTGGGCTGAGATTTTGGTATAATACATCCTACCAAACGTCAGCAAGGATGACCCCTTTCAGAGCTCTGTATGGTCGAAAGCCTCATGCTATTGCGCGTTACATATTGGGCAAATCTACTAGTGAATTGGTGGACACCTATTTGATACAAAGTGATAAAGTACTGCATTTGCTAAAAACCAATTTAGCTAAGGCTCAGACACGCATGGAAACAATGGTAGACAAATCTAGCACTGAGGTTGTTCCTGAGATTGGAAACCGTGTATATGTCAAGTTGAAGCCTCATCGACAAGTGTCTCCGCGTCTAAAGAAGGATCCTAAACTGGGTAGAACCGTAGAAGGTTCTTTGGCCCCTTCAAGGTTTTAAAAGGTGTTGGGTTGTGGCTTAAATGTTAGAACTTCCGGAGGTTAAACGGATTCATCATGTTTCTCAATCATTGTGTGGGGATTCCTGACTAACAATTACCCCCTTGCAACTGGCTGTTTCTGCAGAACCTGTCCTTAAACGAAGCAAAGTGAGGGAACCTAAACCCCCATCCCCACCCCCTCTTCCTCACACAGCAATTCTTTCACAGTTTTATCATTTGATTGAAACTGAACACAACTATAAGTAAACAAAAAGCAATCAATCAATTAACTTCAACCCCAAACTAGTTAGGATCGGCTACATGAATCATCTATACCATTCTGCTCTAAAACTGAAATAAAAGTAATTTACCGAAAGAAAATGAATGAAAGGGAAAATAAAGACACTTCCTTTTTTAATTACAAGAATGCACTTTTTAGCATTTTCTAGTCAATAATGACTCTAAATGTAATCTAGAATTCTAGTAAGGTGGTGTAAATTCACAAAGGAAGAAACTTTCAGAGGAATTGCTCCTAGTGAAATCCCCTAATCCATACATCGGACTCTCAATCAATCGCCACGCATTAGACAAACTCTGAGGACCATTTCGAAACAAAGCTTGTTTACTAAAAGTCTAAAACGATCAAATTTAACAAATTACTCATCACTCGAAGCAAAATTATATCACTTGATTGAAACTGACGGCAATTATAAGTAAACAAAAAGCAATAAATCAATCCACCAATCAACTTTGCTTCAATCACAAATTAATTGGGGTCAACAAACACTTATCACGTGTACCATTCTGCTATAAAACTAAGCCGAAATCGAATTTAAAAAAAAAAAAAAAAAGATCAAACAGTCAAGAACCCGTCAACATATTCATAAATACAGAGAAAAATACACAAACCCAAAAGCAAAAGAGGAGATGGGGCATAAAGATGCTTCCTTTTTTGTTAAATAACATGTAATTTAGTCCTCATTTCTAGTTCTTGAAAAACAAAAATGCAATTTTTAGCATTTTCTAGTCAATGATGACTCTTTAAATGCAAGCTTTCACAAACATAACCACAAGTAAACAAAAACAACAATCAATCAAGCAACTTTGGTTCAACCCCAAACTGAATTGGAAAAAAAAAAAAAAGATCAAACAAAACAAAAATCCATCAACATAATCATAAAACCTAGAAAAATACACAATCTAGTCCTCATTTCTAGTTCTTGAAAACCAAAAATGCAATTTTTAGCATTTGCTAGTCAATAATGAATCTTTAAATGCAAGCTTTCACAAACATAACCACAAGTAAACAAAAACAACAATCAATCAAGCAACTTTGGTTCAACCCCAAACAGAATTGGAAAAAAAAAAGATCAAACAAAACAAAAATCCATCAACATATTCATAAAACATAGAAAAATACACAATTTAGTCCTCATTTCTAGTTCTTGAAAAACAAAAATGCAATTTTGAGCATTTTTCTAGTCAATAATGAATCTTTAAATGCAATCTTTCACAAACATAACCATAAGTAAAAAAAAATAAAAAATATAAAAAAATATTAAAAAAAAGATCAAACAAATCAAAAATCCATCAGCATATTCATAAAACATAGAAAAATACACAATTTAGTCCTCATTTCTAGTTCTTGAAAAACAAAAATGCAATTTTGAGCATTTTCTAGTCAATAATGAATAATTAAATGCAATCTTTCACAAACACAACCATAAGTAAACATAAAAAACAATCAATCAAACAACTTTGCTTCAACCCCAAATGGAATTGAAATACAAACAAGTCAATTAATAATCAATCAGCATATATTAATAAATAGAAAGAAAAATATATATAGAAAAAATACCAGAAGGTTTTGAGTGCCTTTGTGGAAACTTGATTCTTGGGATTCTCTTCATTGCTTGAGCTCCACCCATTGCTGCAATTCTTCTTCGATTTTTTGTAAAGAGAAAAAAAAGTCTATAGGATTTAGTTATAGGATGAAACAAAATATTATTCTCTTCTAAGTGATAATTTAATAAAATAAAGGGAAAGGGTCAAATATACCCTCTACTTTGTTTTGTTAGTTAAATATACCTTCTGTTAGTGAAAGTTAATAAAAATACCCCTAGAGCCTTCAAACTTCACGCTTATGCCCTATTTGATGAAAATCCCCAAATCTTCATCCAATTTGAGAGGATTTGGGGATTTTCACCCAAATAGAGGCATAAGCATGAAGTTTGAAGACGTCAGGGGTATTTTTATTAACTTTCACTAACAGAGGGTATATTTAACTAACAAAATAAAGTATAGGGGTATATTTGACCCTTTTCCGTAAAATAAAGGCATAATACATAATAACTTTCAACTTTGAGCGTGCACAAGTAAGTACCTTAACTTGTATAAAGTTGAACACGCAAACACAAATGATAAGGTGGCACTGACGTGGTACACAAATTTTGGAGGTGTATAGATAATCATTTTGTAAGTTGGAGTGTTCAACGGTGCACACCTAAAGTTGGAGGACTTGATTATGTATTATGCCTAAAATAAAAATAAAAGAGAAATGTCCATGTGACATGTAAATCGCATTTCATGAATTACCAAATTTAGGCAAAGCCATCAATCGTACTCGAACTCGTCTCCGATATTCCATTTGCACTCTCCAATTAAGATATCGACCATCCGAACCCTCGAACATGTTTCAAACTGTGTCATTTGAACACATCGTGCCATCTTGGCACATGCGTACAATACACTGCTTTAAAAAGAGCATGAGCGACCAAATTTTTTCTTTTTAAAAATTTTTAATCATTAAAAATTATTTTTAAGAAAAAATCTATTTTAAAATCTATTTAAATAATTAAAAAAAAAACTGAAAAACCCAACCCATCCTCTCCGATAGCCCACTTCGCCGCCGCCGTCACCGCTGCCTCCGCCGCCACCTTCGCTATCGTCGTCGCCGCCACCGCCGCTGCTCCACTTCAAAATCTATTTAAATAAATCTCCGATGAAAAATGGCACCGTTTTTTTTAATTATTTAAATAGATTTTGAAGCGGCGGGGGCGGCGGCGAAGTGGGCTAGGTTTTCAGATCGGAGAGGATGGATTGGGTTTTTCAGATTTTTAAAAAAAAAAATTATTTAAATAGATTTTAAAATTAATTTTTCTTAAAATTAATTTTTTTTGTTGACGTGGCTTATTTTTATTGGTCTATTTTTCCATGTCACAGCAAGTATAGCTCACGCACCACACTTGATTTGGACTGTGTTCAAATGGCACAATTTAGCTTGTGTTCGAGGGTTCAGATGGTCAACGTTTCAGTTGGGGGGTCTAAATGGAATATCAGGATAAGTTCAGGGGTCTGTCGATGACTTTAGCCTTAAATTTACCCTAAATACTTGTCACGACCCAACCCCGTAGGCCATGACTAGTGTCCGAATTAGACACTCATACGCACCTGATACTCAGAACCAGCATACTAAACTTGCATAAATACAAATGGTCACGCATAGCCTCGTATTATCGTATAAGAGCGTACATATATCACAAAAGCCGCGAGGTCGCCATAATGTACATAACATATCGAATATATATACGTACCGACAAGGCCGGCACCGCGAACGGGACCGCCCAAACACAAAACATATGAACACATCTATACGTAAATAACCATAACCCACATACATGTCTACGTACCTCTCAAACAAAATGTAATCATATGACGGACAGCCCCCGCCGTACCCCCGAATAAATATATACATATGCAACGGAAGAAAGGTATACCAAATACAAGCTCCGACGGGCGAGCACCCCCAAATAGTAGAATGTATCCTAAAGTCATGCGGATCACCAAATCGGACGTCCGTACTGCGGCACGAAACGCAGCCCCGAAAGAAAGGTCGATTTAATACGTGACCGAGTACGTAAAGCAAGAAATACAAGAATGTAATCATAATCGAAATAATAGATACGTAAAATAGGTACAATATGCAAACGTCAAAATACTTAGTTCAAAAATACAAATCATGCGACGGCTCAGTGAACTATGGTCGCCGCCCATTATCATTGCGCCATAACATATCATACTCCGTTAAGATTTCATATCTCCGAACCCGACATATCACATAGCACATCATAACGTCATAACACATCATAACGCCAAATATATTGCATCTGACAATGAGGCCTCCTGCGAACCTGGACACATCATACTCCGAATATATCATAGTGCGCACGAACATAACCTATCCGGACTCGACCAAAGATGTAACAATCATATGCAGACGAGCAGTAGTCAACAAATAGTAACCATATGCATAAAAATAATTATCACGCGTACTCAATAGGTAAATAAGTAATCCATACTTGGGAGTTAAGGTGATAGTCATACTAAGTCCTTTTCCGAAAGTCGCTAAACGAACATAGAAAAGTTCGGGGCCCACGGACGGTATCAACCCCATCCGAGCCCGCCTATGAAAGTGGGACGTTATGCCTTGCCTGAATCTCCTTGGCGAACGCGCTGGGGGGCGATCCGAGCTCGTTCACTTGCTAGTTACGCGTCGTCGTAGTTACGAGTCTTTTTAGGAACAAAATTTTTATATAACTTTGAAATTCAATCATATGAAAACATAAGTGCCTTAACTTGACTACATTAAGAGAGTAAATTTTTAGAAGTCGAATAAGAATCGTCACAAGTTCTGGATCTTAAGAGCGGAGTTACCCCGAGGTTCGTATCATAGCCACTTAACACTAGGACATGCCAAAAGAACGAAAGGTTAGGTTTACATACCTCATTCCGCTTCCTCTCGCAACCAAATTCAACTTACGTCGCGGGACTTCCCAAGATCTACAATACGTCATCAAATATCACACATTAGCTAAAGGCATTTAGGAACCCGATTCCAAACAACACCAAATTCTGCAAATTTGGGCAAGATTTCCTATAAATACAATAACCCCGAGAATTCAACTCGGCCAAATTCATCAACAACAATACCAACAACCAAACTAACAACATCAATAGTCAATTCAAAACGCATTCTAACGTTAATAGCCCTTTTCTACATAACTTAACAACGTTCATTATATTCAATTCAACTACTTACATTCAAACCAATATCAACGCTCATACGTTCAATTACTAATCCGAAACCATTCATACAATATTCAAGAACACTTTAAACAATTCGCACAATATTTCAAACAACCCAACCAATACTCCAACTCACCCGAAAATCACCCCAAACCCGAGAACAACACAACACACATTCCTCTCTCCCAAATTCATGACTTACACTAACAATCCACACTTTAACAATGTCATTTCCATAAATACAAAAATTACATAAGAATCACCTTAAGGTGCCAAACGTCCCACATCAATTACAACTTCAACTTAGATCATTAAACTCTCATTTTCATTATAGAACTCACCACGACAACAATCATAATACTAAATAGAATCGATCCATTCTTTGTCATACAACATGGCCTATATTCGGCCATCACCGCACACATACATATTGATGATTCTCATCCATTTCTTCATACTACAACAATCAAACATGCTAACTAGAATTTAATTCATTACTTTAACACAACACAACACACACACACGGCCATACATCATGCACACGCTCAACCCCCAACATGCAATATTTCATTAATTTCATCCATTTTTGCATACTACAACATGCATAAACCATCCATAACATATAAAAACAAGATTAAACCTTACCTTTTCCTCACAACTTCACAACTTAGTTAGATGGTGAACGAGGGAAACGAGTAGTTTATTGCCTCCAACAACAACTCCACGTTAATAAGGACCCTTCAATTAGTGGATTTGCTAGAAGAAATAATTTTTTTGATGGCTACTTCTTGGTCTTGAATTTCTTGGTTCTTGGCCGAATGGCCTTGTTTCTCCTTCTCCAAGTTTCTTGATTTTTCTTAAGGCTTCAAGAGATTAATAAGATTTGACTTATTAGTCATCTTGTATACATATATTTATCATCCATGTGGCCCTTGGCCCACACCAAGGTGGCCGGCCACATGGCCCCTATTTTTTTTTTTCCTTTTTCATGAACTAAATACTTTCCATAAATAACTTTTGACCCCCAAATTTTATTAATATTCCATGCCAACCAAATCACAAGCAACTTATGTCTTAGAACAAAATCGTGGTTAAAAGTCTCGACTTTGTATCCCGGAATAGTCTTGTCCCTAACTTATCGTAGTTAACCCGGATTGTCCCGATGTACAAAATACGGGATATAACAATACTACTCCACACACGCTTGCCTTTTTAGTCCGTTCAAAGAAAATGATACATTTGCTAATTTAGAAATAATTTAATTATAAATTTTATCTATTAAACTTAACGAGATGATTTATAACCACATAAATATCGTTAACTTATTTTAGACCATAAAATTTAAAAGTTTTCTTTTAGTTCTTAAACTATGCCCGCAGTTAAAGACTTAAAGTACATTACATAAATTAAAACAGAGGGAGTAGTATAATTTTAATATTTAATTAAGTGAAAAAAATATTTAATTTTCATGGCCAAACGCCTACTTAAATTGGAACAGAGGGAGTAAAACAATTAATGAAACAAGCCCAGTTAATTAACTTTTTTTGTTTATAATACTTTTTATCCATGCATAAGTATTCAACTCGTTATTGCCAACTGCCACGCGTCCATCCAGGTCATGCTACTATGCTAGAGAGCCTAGGAGGTACCGTGTTCACCACCTTAATGTCATCAATTGGTTCAAAGACTTTGTCTATTATTGGATATCTAATTTATCGGCACTAATAAATAATTAAAAACAAACTTCCATGATAAATATTGCACTAATAAAATAATTAAAACTAAACTTCCATGATAAATATTACTCTCCCGCCCTAATATATATAACACCTTTTTTATTAATCTAAAAAGAAATAACATCTTTTTATATTTAGTAATAATTTAATTTCAAATATTTCATTTTACTTTTAGTAAAATATTTTTTTAGCTATACAAATATTTATGACTTATTTTGAATTATAAATTTTAAAAGTCTTTCTTTTATTTTAAATTCTATGTCAAGTCAAATGCACTCACATAAAATGGGATAGAGAGAGCGATGGTAGCTTACAGAAAAATTGTAACTAAGCTCTCAGTTATAAGTAATTAATTACGCCATAAATGTACTCCCTCCATCTAGAATTATCTGTCATGATTTCATTTTTACACGATCTCATATTAGTTAGTAAAAGTTTTTTACTACTTTATTCTTTATTGATATTTGAACAATAATAAGTCACTTTGATGTGTTTGGAGTTTTCAAGAACAATACTCCCTCCGTCTCATATTACATGGCCACTTTTCTTTTACGCGCCCCTTTAAAAATCATAAATAAAAGATGTATTTTACTACCTTATCCCTATTTCTCTCCAATAAATACATTCTAATCAATATTGACTATTTTCAAGAACATTTAATACTAAGGGTAAGATCGGAAAGATTTAATTAATTTTATCTTAATTTTGTAAATGAACAAGTTATTTAGGACATATATTTTTAGTAATATAGTTAAGTAATATGAGACGGAGAGAGTAGTAACTACTAAAGATGAAATGAGAAAAAATAATTAATTTTGTCTTGAACTTTTAAAACAATAAATAATTTGAGATAATTATTTTTTAAAAGTCATGACCGATAAAAAAAAATCTTGGATAAAAAAGAGTGTCCACTTATCAAATCAAGAAAGAATTAACCTTATTTTTTTAAATTTATCTCTATTAAGTCTTATGTGATCAAATTTAAATACAAATTTATTTAAGAGCAGTTTAATCAAATTATTTATTTTTATCTAGAAATTACTCTAATACTTTTTAAAAAATGTGCAAAGTAGACACGATTCAAATAACTGACCTTTTTCGGTCAGAAATGTCGGGACATAGTTTCATGGAAAGAGACCAAGTACGCAATACTATTGCTGTTCCAAGGTGTCAGATTTTGTTCCACTTAAAATTATTATCTTTAATTAATTTGCTGAATATTCTTTTCCAATAGCTAGCGACTATTGCACTATTGCTAAGTACTACTCCCTCCGTCCCAAAATAAGTATTAGTTTAATTAAAAAAATTATCTTAAAATAAGGGTCATTTTAGAAAATTAAGATATAAATTGGCTAATTTTTCCAACTCTATTCTTAGATAAAAAATGACAAGTTAAAAGTAGCATCTAAATGATGATTGAAAATTTCACATAGTAACTTAGTATTGTTGGATTCTCAATGTCAACAGGTTTACTATTTGTGCATACTATAATAAAGAGGAAAAGTAATTTATTTTTATTATATAGGGGTAATTTAGTAAACTTCATATTGCATTATTAACTTCTTAATTTGCGTGTTTTTTATTAAGATGACACTAATTATGAGATGGAGAAGTACTAAATTAAGTATTTAATCTAGTTCCCACTTGGTACTTTATAGTATTAATTTCTTGAATATTCTTTCCATATTAGGTAGCAGAGAATTGTACTACAACCGTCATCCCGTGTTTTTCTCAGTGATAAAAGAGAAATGTCCGTATAACGGGGTAAATCGCATGTATCTATGAGAAGAGTACAAATATTTAGCAAGAACATGAAAAGTCAAAAGTAAATAAGTAAAAATATATAGAGGAAATAAATATGTGTTAGAGAATTAAAATTGAAGTGCATACATATATACATGAGAAGAGAATAAATATTCAGTACTATGACATATGTGCCCGTGGGATTTATTAATTCTTAAAGAAAGTGAAAAGTCAAAAGTGAACAAGTAAAAGTGCACGGAGGAAATAAATTTGTGTGGGAGAATTAAAATTGAACTACATACTTCTATACATGACAAGAGAATAAATATTCAGCAAGAACGTGAAAAGTCAAAAGTGAATAAGTAAAAGTATACAGAGAAAATAAATGTGTCGGAGAATTAAAATTGAAGTGCATATAGAATAGAAAAATAGACATATATTTTTAGTAATGCAGACAAATAATATGGGACGGCGAGACTCCATTTATTAATTCTTAAAGAATGTGAAAAGTCGAAAGATAGTAATGTGGCCAAATAATACGTAATGGGCGGAGTATTTCATTTATTAATTAATTCTTAAAGAACAAGTATAGTAATATTGTACTAAGAATATCGACGGGCTTGAGATTCGTTTATTAATTATTAAATAACGTGAAAAGTCAAGTAATTTGCCCAAGTAAAGAAGAGAATAAATATTCAGTACTATAATATATGTCTACGTGAAATTTATTAATTCTTAAAGAATTTGAAAAGTCAAAAGTGAACAAGTAAAAGTGCACGGAGGAAATAAATAAGTGCATACGCGTATACATGAGAAGAGAATAAATATTAAGTACTATGACATATGTCCACGTGAGATAAAAAAGTAGTTGGTTAGAGAGTACAAGTTATATAACCTTTAGTATAAGCATTTATTGAGTGTACAATTTCTAAAGTTGTTGGTACAAGAATGGAAAGCTGTGTTAATCCTCCTTCCATGCTTATATATAATAGAAAAATCCTATTATTTTAAATTTTAATTAAGTGAAAAATTTATAGGAGTTAGAACCCGTTTGGATGGGCTTATAAATACAAATACAACTTTTAAAGATGGTAATTAAAAAGATTATAACTATTTTCTAAAAATTACATAAATACAACTTATTCAAAATTTTAACTTTTTAATTACAAAAATACAACCTTTACCTTCCTAAAATATCTATAATACTTAATTTTAGGAGTTACTACCATTAATGCATATTCACTTTTACTTTCTTTTTCTTTCAAAATCATGCCAATGTAATTTTCCAAACAAACAAAACAAAATCAACTTCACATCCCATATTCCATTTACCGTTTTAAAAAGATTTTTTTTTCCTTTCGTTTCCTCCTCTTTATTCTTCTTTTTTATTTTCACTTGATGACTGATGCAATTTTTTTCTTGTGACTAAAAGAAATTATTAATATTAAGAAAACTACATGAAAAGATATGGTATATGGTATAAGAGAAGTACATGAAAATATACCTAAAATGTATAAAGTATATAACAAATCATAGTGTATGTATATATAATACATAACAGTGCAATACATATAAAATATAAGTACCATAATATATATACTTGTTCAAAGAATTGTAGTATATGATAGTATAATATATATCATATAAATAATATACTTGTTTATTGATTAGAATGCTAGTTGAGTATGTTGGAGATTTTCAGAAAAATATTTAATGTGTTTTGATATATATTTAATTTAGTTATCACTAATTCTTGAAACTCCTTAGTTTAGCCTTTTATTAATAACAACATTTTTTATTTATGGTATATTATCATAGGTTTGAGATAACGTTTCCTTAGCGATTGGTAGGTAAGGAGAACTTGCAGGGACAAATTAAGGGGGGGAATATAACATGCATAGATTTATTACCATATTTATACGAAATTGACCATATCTAAAGATTTTTCCTTCATCATTTATAGAGTACATTTTGTAGATTTTGTAAATTAAAAAATAGTTGTAGGTTATGTAAATAGTTGTATATTTACTAGTATTTGTGTAAGTTTCCCAAAGCAATAATTAGGTATTTTAGCTTTGGAAAAGGGCCAAATATACCCCTGTACTATAGGAAAAGGGCCAAATATACCCTTCGTTATACTTTGGGTCCAAATATGCCCCTACTGTTATACTTTGAGTCCAAATATACCCGTCGTGTTTTTGTGCTTAAAAGCCTTTTTTTTTATTCTACTCAAACACTATAAAAATGCTTAAAAGCTATTTTGACTTAAAAACACCTAAAATAAGTCAATCCAGACAAGGTCTTAATATCACAGTATTCACCGGGTTCCAAATTATATATCATTACTTCTCGAAGATTTATCAATCATATTAAAGATTAAGCGCTATTACTATTCAATATTGGTGCAACATGCATCGATCAACAAGAGCTGCAGTGAGATGAACAAAAACAGGTCATCCTTAATCAGAAGTTTCGACATGTTTTTCAAGTCCTACAATTGAAAAAATTTAGTTAACGCTTTTCTCTTTAATGAGTATTATGTGACACAAATTTAAATTAGTCTGATGAGAAATTTAAAATGAGTACTGAGTACCGGATAAGAAAACAAAAAAAAACTAAAATGGATATTATTAAAGCAAGTATTCATCATTTGGTACATGCAATAATTCGTCATCTTTCTCTTTGATTAATTGAAGGAAAAAAAAAAAAAAAGGGTCATTCTATTATTAAATATCCTTTTGGTTTTCCACGGCTGCTACCACGTACTTGCATATTGCTTAAAGCAGTAGAACATGTAGCCTTTTGGCAGCGTCAGCTTTGAAATTTTGATTAATCTATACTTATATTGCATTAAATTCATATCTGAGAAAGGTTTTTATCAATTTTTCACTTTTATTTTTAGGGCTCAAATTTAAGATCTTTAACTAATTAAAGGTGAAGAGGCGGTATCTATTTCATCCCATCATAACCTTTTTTAGCGATTATCTTTCACTTAAAACCATATATATGTGCGCAGTTTTATAAATTGACCATATACAAAAAATTAGATATATAACTATAAAATTGTCCTTAAAAGTGATAGGATTGCATGACCTGTTGCTAGCGGGAGGTAGCAGTATCCCGTGAAATTAATGACTGTTATGAATTAAGGACAAAAATTAGGGATTACTACAATAACAAAGAAAGATATAATCTTCATCAATACCAGTAGAAAAACACCATCAAATAATGTGATGAAATGGATGATTTCTTCGGCTTTAAGTAGAGATTTCACATCGAAGAACTCTATTCTCCATAATGATCGTAGTACGGATTATGACCGCACGTCTGATATAAAAAAAATTCACATATATCCCCATATCCAGGGGCGGATTTAGTCGGGTGAACACCCTGGGCAAAAAATTACAATATATATTTAGGTTAAATTTTCTGTGTTTATGTACATATATTAACTTTTGAACACCCTGAACAAATGCAAAAGGTTAGGTCAAGTGGTCCAGTTACGTTGTTTCTTCGAACACCCTGAGTGGAAATCCTGAATCAGCCACTCCCCATATCATAGTAGGAAGATAATGTATCCACAGAAAAGACAGTACGAGTCCTTGCTCGCCGTCAAACATGTCGTACGTTACATATATCTTAATTAATCAGGCCAATAAACTCTAGATATTAATCAAACCGAAAATTATACCAATAGAAAAAATGAAAAAATAGAGAAGAAAATAACAAAGAGAGGGAAACTCAATATGTAGAATATTACACTACAAATTATTCGAAGAAGTAAAAGAATTAAACAAAGGGAAAAAATAGACAAAAAATATGTGTGTGTGTTTTTAAATTCATGATCTATCCATCATTTCTGAAATTTTTGGGCTCTCTATAATGCTTTCTAAAGATGGTTTCCACTTGGCATCTCTTTTAATAATTTCTCTCCTTTCTAGTATTTCTCCCAACAATTCCTCTAAAAATTTCCCTTCACTGATTTTCAGTTGAATCGATAAACTTTCCAATTCTTGTCTAGTCAAAACCATCTTTATTCTCATAATATTATTATTATTTTCATTTATCTCCATCACATTTTTAGCCTTGAGACTTTCACCCTTTGTTTCTTGTTCTTGAACAATTTGATCTTCTACTTCTTCTTCTTTTTGTAGTAAACATGTTTCCATGCAATTTCCCATTATTTTGTTGTTTCTAATGAGCTGAGAAAGTTGAAAATTTTGTGAAGCAAAGAAGAGAGAAAAAAAATCGCCAAAAACCCAATAATTTAGAGAGAGAGAGTGTTCTGAAGTGTTTAGTATACTGCATGTTTGATGGTGATTTAACTTTTTATAGAGGAAGAATAAGCACATATGGAAAAAAATAATAGTAAGTGTTTGAATGCTGAGGATAAAGTATTGAACTCGTTATTGCCAACTGCCACGCGTCCTTCCAGGTCACCAGCTTCATGTCATCAATGAGCTCTGGTAGAAAAAAAATACTGAGCAAGGACAATGAATTGTGTACCTTAAAGTAGCAAAAAATTAATCGTCGATCTTGCCATCAAAATTGCCCCAAGTCAAACTTCGTTTCTCTTGGAAACGGAGTATTTTTCACAACCTAGATGTCACGTTTTTTGTGTGTTTTGAGGAAGAAGAAACAGAAAGGATTTTTTGCTTTTTTCTATAAGTTCCTTTCTCTACAGAAACTGTTAGCCTTATAAGAGGAGAAGAAAAAAGGACTGCCTAGGGAAAAAACCGTTCCCTTCCTGTATTCATGTTTAGGAGCAATTTTTTTTTTCAGTTATAGGGTAACTTCTCCCAATAATTATCCTTTCTGAAATGGACCGATTCAGTTCACATGGATGACCCGCGACCCAGACCCGAATATTCAAGAAGTTTAAACACTGGTCTATTACTCGCAGTCGTAGTCTAAGTTAATATATGCACGAATGCACATATAAAGTAATAAATAAATATGAAATAATTAATAATAAACTTTTATGATAAATATTAACTAATAATAACTTATACTTCATCCGTTTCAATTTATGTGATTTTTTACTATTCTGGGAGTCTGCGAGGTACTTTTTTTACCACATTTTTCTTACATTTTTTCGAAATTATTTGAATTATAAATTATCATGACTCAAAGTACTATTTACATAGTTTTTAAATATATGAATTTTATTTTTATAAACTTGAAAAATCTATATCAAAATTTACGATCAAAGTTTATATATTAAAACAGAGGGAGTAGAACTTTTAACTTACTTACTACTCTTTTCGTTTCAATTTATATGATTTGATATTCAAAGTGCGATGGTCAAACTAACTAACGATCAATAAAAAATTTGAACACAAATTTTTAAAAAAATTTATATATTTAAAAATTATATAAAAGTACTATAAATTTAAACTACGCGGCCTTGAATTTCTTGTTGGATTAACTTTTCATTAGATTTAAGTTTTACTCCTATTAAGTATAAAGTTTATCAATTATGACAAACAATTGACATTTTTTTTTACATGTCAGAAATGTCGGTACTTAGTTTCATGGAAAGAGACCAAGTACGTAATACTAATGCTACCCTACCTGTCAAAATTTGTCCCACTTAATATTTTTATCTTGAACTAATTTTTTTTATTGAATATTCTTTTCCAATAGCTAGCTACAATTGCATGCTAAGTAGTATTTGATTTAGTTCTCACTTGGTACTTTATAATTAATTTATGGCGGCATAGTTGTGAATACATACACAATTGGCAATGACAACTATGCTAACAAAGAGGACGTCACATGGGAAGAACCCATGGGTCGGCCACGTAAGAGTTCTAGAATAACAAACCAATTATGCCCCAAGTAGTGTTGATAGACCATTGCTAATTGAAAAGTTATCAGTTGTATTTTTTGTTTACAATATCTCACATATACTTATTAATTTGAAATTGACTTATTTATAACGAAATACAGGTCATTTGAAGCATTACATTCGGCTAAATAAATTGTCAGGTCGAAGCATCGCTGGGTTGGTTAAACGCGTTTAACTCATATCAATTATAACAACAACAACAACGAGTTCAACTGATATGATTATTTCTGCGTATATTTTATAATTATTGTTCTTGAAATTATACAATAATAAGTTATTGTGTATTCTTGATAGACAATTGCTAATTGAAAAGTTATCAGTTGTAACTTTTGTTTACGATGTCTCATGTATAATTATCAATTTGAAATTGACCTATTTACAATTTTGTACAGGTTGTTTGGAGCACAGCCTCCCGACAACGAAAATTGGTTAGGCATTTAACTCATATCAATTAATGACCTATTAATTTAAATATCAATTAATGATCTTATGAATTCAAGATTATTTTTGTCTATATTTTATAGTTATAATTACTACTCCTTGATATGGCAGGTCAAGTTGCTCAAAGAAAATCTATTACTTCCTATTTTAATTGATGATTTATTATATATATATTAGGATATTACATGATTTAAAAATTGTGTTACTAAGAATAGATAATTTGCACACATCTAGCTGAATTTTAATAGTTTCGTCGATTCGGTAAAAAAATTTAGTAGATAAGTTATGAGTGTTTTAGGTTATTTTCTAACTATAGTGAGCTGTATATTTATTTATTTTCATTATGTTTCAATCTTTTTACTCCCGCACTTTTTTAAAAAATTGGATTTTAAATTATTCATAGTAGTCATAATTTTTAGATGGTCAGAATGTTTTCAAAGTCATAAGCAGTGAAAACATGGACTATACTCTAATGATGGAAGCTAGCGTATTATTATAATAAAAATAATAATATACACAAATTATAAAAAGTTAACAAAAAGTCATAAATTAACAACAAAAAACTGAAATATTTAATTCTCATGCTTTCGGTGTTAGAGAAGTTATTGTAAATAGCTAAACAATCAACTTATTTATCTTTATTTATTTGTATTAGTTGTTATATATAGCAGAATAACGATTAAAAATTAGACGAGTTATAGACGTGAAACAGATACATGTGATTGACTTTCAAATGATCAGTGATATGCATATGATGCTATGTAATTTGTAAAACTCATTATTTAGATATTCACGTACAATATATATATATATATATATATATATATAAATACGCGCGCGTGTGCGTGTGTGTGTTTTATACAAAATTCTTAAAAAAAATTCAGTACATACCAATCTTTTGCACCCTTTATTCTTAATCTAGCATGTGACTTGCAAATCGCATATCAGGAATTAGAAATATCAAGAATTAGATTTGTCGTAAATACTATAATTTTAATAATTAATTAAATGAAAAAAAAAGTATAGGAATTAATATCATACTATTCACCGAGTTTCAAATTATATATCATCGGTTCTTGAAGATTTATCAATTCTTAGAGAAAAAATTATGTGCTATTACTATTCAATATTCGTGCAACGTGTATCAATTGCCAAGGGTTGGGGTAAGATGAATAAAAATTATTCATCTGTAATTAGAGGTTTCGACTTGGAATTTTGTGAATGAAAACAATCCTTATAGGTGGCGCTTTCGTCTTTAGTAAGTTTAACGTGATGCGAATTCAAATTAATCAGAATGCGACTTTAAAATGAATGCCGAATATAAAATAAAAAAACAAAAGAATTCCTACGTGCATTTATATATTAAAGCAAGTATTCATCATTTGGTACATGCAATAATTCGTCATCTTTTGTTTTTTGGTATAATAATTCGTCATCTTTAACTTAATGAATTGGGAGAAAAAAAAAAGGAGTCTTTACTTTTCGTTTGCCGCAGTGTTATAGTATTATTTTATTTTCATTCCAACAAGTGACACCCTTTCGGTTTTCCATGGCCCACCACGTACTTGCATACGTTTAGCACGTGTGCTTGCTCTGTCTAATTTAACTAATTTAGTTTAACTAGATGCGGAAGTTAAGGAATAAAAAGACTTTTAAATCTATCCTAAACTAAAGATGTGCCTAATTAAAATGTCATTTGAATCGTATGGTTATAAACTTTATGTAAGATGTTGGAAGATGTTGAAATTGTCAACTTACTAAATAGAGACACTCTTTTTGGGACAGACCCAAAAAAAAGTTAGATAAATAAAATGGGACGGAGAGAGTAGCATTTTTGGTAGCATCAACTTTGAAATTTTGATTAATTTATGCTGACATGTATAAAATTTATTAAAAGAGAAAAAAAATTTATCATTTTTTTAAGGCTCAAATTCAAGACCTTAACTAAAAGTGGAGAGAACGTATCTTCTTATTTCACTACAACCTGTAGTGATTATCTTCCACTTAAAATCATATATGTCTGATTTGCAAGATATAACTTTTATAAATTGACTATATACAAAAAATTAATTATACTATCAGCTTTACCTAAAAGATATATAACCACAAACATTGTGCTTAAAATTTGAGGTTAAAAATATGAAAGATAAGAAACATTTGGATGACATAATAGCGTAAAAAGAAATTAAATTGTTATATAAGTTTTTAAAGAATTAACTTTAAATTAGGTTCTGATATACCAAATGTACTACTCCCTCTGTTTTAATTTGTTTGAACCTATTTCCTTTTAATCCGTGCCAAAATGAATGACCTCTTTCTTAATTTGGAAACAAATTCACTTTATGAGCGATTTACCACACAAATTTTCAAGGCTTATTTTGAACCACAAGTTTCAAAAGTCTTCCCTCTTTCTTAAATGTCGTGCCCAGTCAAATAGGTTCATATAAATTGAAACGGAGGGAGTATAAGAAAAAGGGATAAATACACGAACCTGTTAATTTGTCTTGTTTATCAATGTGAAAGTGTGTTTCAGACATATGGAACAATCGGTTAAGGTTTCCTCTCATTGCTCCTCATATAACAGGAAGTCCATTAGGGTGTTTGCCGCTCGGTTGAGGAGATTGAGAGTAGACCTAGCCGTATATTTATAAGCATAAAGCCTTAATTTAATAGGCCTAACAGGCGTCATTAGGTCTTCAACAGGACCCACACTACCAGCAGCTGCCGGTTTACACCAATACATGAAGTGATTCAAGCTCAACAAGAAATCCAATATATAAATGGTTCAAGGAGTCCGTTGCGTTTTGTACCCCTAACGTATGTCATCTTTTGTGATTGGCACCCTGTTCTATTTTTTTTTATGATTCACACCCTAACCTCTTTATTTTGTTAAAAAATAATGAACACACTCTTTTTTTAAATTTTCCATGAGGGCAATGTTGGAATACAAATATAAACAATAAAATAAAAAGAGACAATAAAATAGCCATTTGAAAATTTAGAAAAAGATTTTTCTTGAATATGTTCCATCCATTTGGTTCTTAATACGGTATTAATGGTGATTCGGTTCATTGATCTTTGGAAGTTATTAATGACAATCAAGCAACAAATAGAAGATGATAGGAAAGCCATATTTACCTTCTATCGTAAGAGATAGTTCGTAACTAACCTTGTTTAGTTTCATCACCATAGTTAAAAGCAGATGATGTGAGAGCAACAAGAAAATAAAGTCTTTGATGTTAGTTCAAGAAGCTTCAACAAAGACAAACTAATTTCACGTTTTGAACACTCTTGTGTAAATCCATTATGGTAGTTAACATGGAAAATTTACTACCTTGTCGATCGAGTCCATCTGCATTCACCTAGAATACTATTATTGCGACAAATTTTACGAGAAAGTTGCATGTAAACCAAGTTGGGGTGAATATACCAATTTAAAATGTCAATTTTCTTATAGGTATAACTTAATTATAAGCAATCAATTTTCTCTCACACACAAATGCCAGTATGAACTATGACGCTGGATCTCGCTGCATTTTGCAAGTGCAGTAAATTTTAGCACACCGGTTCCAGTACTAACCAGCTTTTTTTTCATTACCCAAATTTCATTATTTTTTGTTGATCTCTTTGTTGTTTAGCTTTTTTTCATATTCCATATTGCCCTCATGAAAATATTAAAAAAAGAGTGGTTTCATTATTTTGCAAGAAAATAAAGAGGTTAGAGGCAAATCATAAAAAATAAATGCCTGCAAATCATAAAAGAGACATACCATCGGGGTGCGCAAAACGCAACGGACTGGTTCAAGTGATGTCAACCAACTATATTTATCTAACCTATTTTATAAATTTCAATAATTAAATTGAAGTTAGTTCACATTTAGTTAAAAAAATCGAATAGGACCCAAAATTATTTTGGAAGCTCATGAGTTTGAAGGTTCATTAACTCTTTCATTACTTTGTGTTTGAACTGATTGATCTCATGCATAAAAATGTCAGAACTTTTATCCTACAGCCGTTGATGATCGAGTCCATGATGATAATCATATTGCGCTTGGTAATTCATAAGTATTATTTAGTCCAAGAATAAAATAATTCTATGAGATATTCTTGTCTATTCCATCCCACCAACCAAATGACTCCCTTAGTAGACTATATATGCTCAAATTTTACAAACATAGAGGACATAAAATGCTCGCTATTACTCCCTCAGTCCCATAACAAGTGTCATCTTAGGAAATTAAGACGCAAATTGATTAGTTTTTTCCAATTCTACCTGTAGATAAAAAGTGACAAGTTAAAAGTAACATCTAAATGATGATTGGAGAAGCTACATAATAACTTAGTATTGTTGGATTCCCAATGTCAAAAAATTTACTACTTGTGCATGCTCTAATTACGAGAAAAAAATTATTTATTTTTATTATATAATGGTAATTAGGTAAACTTTATATTTTATTATTGATTTCTTAATATGAGTATTTTTGGTTAAAATAACACTTATTATGGGATAATAAAGTATATTTAAAAGATAAATTAAAACTATCCCCAAACATGAGGGATAAACTGACCAAAAACTTTTTGAGTTTATATAAAACTCATTTGGTATTCTATTCATAGCCATAAAACCTTAAACCCCACGCTTAAACCCTCCCATGTTTCAGCTGTTTGTTGCATCAAACCAACCATAACATTTAACTGTAAGTCCTCAATCTTGAATTTATTTATTTTTATTTAATGAAAGTGGAAGTACCAGTTTAATTATTTTAATTTTTCCCCAAATGGGGATCTTGAATTTGAGTATAACTGGATCCAAATAGTATTGCTTTCATATTCTTCAATCATTTATGTATTATATGTACTTCATAGTTGTTGAATAATTATAAGAGTTTAGGGTTTAGTGTTTGAAATACTAATATCAAGAATTGGAGCTTAGGTTGACATTTTTGAGGAATATATTGTTTGCTGGTTCTTTTGGGTAAATATGTAAACACCCAAAAAGGGAAAACAGAAAAAGACTCAAACTTTATCAAGATTAGACCTTTTTTTTTAATTAGGCAGATATATATACATGTCATTTTATTGAAATTGTATGTTAAAAAAAAAAAAAAAAAAAAAAAGGAAGAAGAAGAAGAAGAAAATGGTTAAACCTTGCTGGAAACCTTCTGTTGAGGGGGATGGTGATGTAGGGAGGGGGGTGGTGGTGGAGGAAATTTTTTAGTTACTTATTTGTTCAGCTAAAATTTTCATTTTTTTGAAGGAAGCAAATCGAATGGCTTATAGGCGAAGCTTAACGTTAAGAGCTAAGTTTCTATGTCAGCAACAGAGGTTTACTCCGGCATTTTGTTACTCCAACAATGACGATCGTAAAACCCACGAACCCAGTTGTGAAAACGCAAAAATTCCTAGTTTTTTTCAACCCCATTACGCCAGAACTGGAATTAACCCATTTCAAGATCGGAGATTGCGCCCTTCACCTTTGAATTCGGGCTTTTTGTTCACCCGGAATATGTCTAGTAGTGTTGGTGGTGGAGCCGAGAAGATAGAGTACATTAGTGAGGTTGCTGAGCTGGCTGATAAAGCTGTTGAGGCTGTAGCTTCTCAAGTTCCAGCTGTGAATGAGGTGGCAATTGCTGCTGCTGAGTCGTATTTGCCGGTGAAAGCATTGCAGTATTTGATTGATTATGTTCATATTTTTACTGGATTTGATTGGTAAGAATGACATGATAATTGCTTGTTAGAATGACATGATATTGCTTGTTTCAACTGATGTAGTAGTTAAAATGAAAGAGAGTGGTATAATTATTCATGTTTTGATAAATATTGCTCCCTCTGCCAATTTATGAGAAGGTGTTTGACTGGACACGAAGTTTAAGAATGAAAGAAAGACTTTAGAAACGTGCGGTCTAAAATAAGTCACAGATATTTGTGTAACTATAAATCATTTCAGTAAGGGTGAGATGGAAAGTTTAATGTTAAATTCTAACTAAATATAGAAAAATGTCATTCTTTTTGGGACTGACTAAAAAGGAAAGAGTGTCACATAAATTGGGATAGAGGGAGTAGGTGAGAAAGAGAGGGATAATATGATCCATAAACAAATTCTTTCCCAGTTTTTGGATTATAGAGGGATAGGAAACATGTGCCAGAGGTCTTTTCCTCCATGAAGAAAAAAGGTTTATGAATCTATTTACTTTTATTTCACACACACTCTGTGTGTGTCCTTTAAAAGCTTAATGGAATGCATGACATTGCTTGTTTCAGTTGATGAAGTAGTTAAAAGGAAAGAGAGTGGCATAGGTATTCCTGTTTTTATAAATTTAGGTGAGAATAGAGAGGAATTTCCAAATTTTCGGATTAAAGAGGGAACGGACATGTTCCAGAAGTCTTTTCCATTGTGAAGAAAAAGGTTTATGAATCTATTTACTTTATTCACGTATATGTATGTGTGTGTGTGTTTTGAAAGCTTGATAGGTTTATAAAAGATTGAGGATTAATTTGAGACCTATATTCAAATTCGTATCATGTCATGTTGATTGATCGGTTTTCATAGATTTGTTATTCGGGAGTTTTCATACACTTGGAAGGCCTTGCATACATTGAAGTTCTCTTTTCGTGTTGTAACTTTTAAGGTGCTTTTAATTTTGGTTTTTGAGAGATTTTCTCCTCAGAGTTTTAACAGATGTAGGAAATGTTTTATCTGAAATACGCAGGAAAACCTAACATGCATAGTTTGTTTCTCTCTCTTGGTTGTAACGTAACATTCACAAGTTAAAATCAAATTGTGGTTTATGTTGTCACAAAAAGACTGACCACTTCGTTTTTGGGAAAATTTGAATGTTCTTCAGGTGGGCATCAATTGTCGTTACAACTATTGTTATTCGATGTATAACTCTTCCAGTGATGATTAATCAGCTCAAAGCTACTTCAAAATTCGCTGTAAGTTTTTCTTTAGTGCATCTTGACCTTAGTCTTGCTTAAGCACTCCTGTCAATTCCTTCCTAACCTGCTAGCTAGGATTCTAAAGCATTTCAAAGCTCATGGAGCCTCTCCTTGTTTATTTATTAAGTAACATATTAAGGCAGTTTTGTTATAACGATCTTTTAGTGCACTGGCGTTCGTAGAATAGGATCTTAAGGCTAGGGGTGTCAAATGGACGGGTCAAAATTGGCTGAGTTAATATGAACCACCCACCCAACCCCCTCGTCCTCCCCACCCCCCAAAAAAAAAAAATATTTGGGCCAAAATGGGTCGGCCTAAAAAGGGGGACATAACCCAACCTGCCTAATTCTTACTAAGTTCTAATTTCTTTGTTTGTTCTTTTATAATTTTTTAAGTAGCTAATAATTTTTTTCTTTATTATGGCTACAACATGAAGGGGAGCCTTGGCGTAACTGGTAAAGTTCTTTGTCATGTGACCAGGAGGTCACGGGTTCGAGCCTTGGAAACAGCCTCTTGCAGAAATGCAAGGTAAGGCTGCGTACAATAGACCCTTGTGGTCCGGCCCTTCTCCGGACCCCGCGCATAGCGGGAGCTTAGTGCACCGGGCTGCCCTTTATTATGGCAACAACATATAAAAAAAAGTCTTTTTGAAACATTTTGACAAAGTTTCTCATGTGTCAATTTGGGCTGCATATCGGCCCAATTTTTAAATGGGCTGAAATGGGTTGGGCTGAGCCAGTTGGGCGGGTCATAATTTCATGGCCTAATTTGCCAATCCTACTTAAGGCCTAAGGCCCAACTAGGACACTGCTTTATCAGAAAGTTTCACAAAAGAAAGTGGAAAGTGAAGTAAAAAATTTAAGCAGAGTGGTGGTAAAGGTGTTATCTTAGAAAAAAGAGGAAGCTCTGCAGATGAAGCAGGCGATGGGTAAATGCTCTTTTTTTGAGTTAATATCAGGATCCAGGGAAAAGTTTTTTGCTCACCTCATATAATCTTCACATTATTCAGCAACAAAAAATGCATCAAATTGATTTCCAAATTTTTCTGGTCGGGCCTAAGGACATTTGCCAACCTTAACCTGAAAACAATTTGCAAATTTCATTTATACACTACAACAACAACAGATTTATACTCTGTTGGAGTTTTTTTTTTTTTTTTAAGTTGTTCTTGATCGTTTGTTCTCCTAATATAATTGTGAAGCAGTTGTATTGGGACTCTTGCTTTTAAGTAAAAGTCCTAGCTACGAGCCTATGAACTCTGAGTGAGATACACGATAGTATCCCTGCATTAAAAATACTGTCATAAGTTTGTACCCTATAAAAAAAAAAAAGAGTGAAATTACGGTAGTGCCATGCAAATAGTTTTTTAATCAAATAAAACACACTTTTACGCCCAAGGGTGTGACCTAGTGGTCAATGAAGTGAGTTGAGAACCACGAGGTCTCAGGTTCAAATCCTAACAGAGGCAAAAACACTAGGTGATTTCTTTCCATCTGTCCTTGCCTTGGTGGACATAGTTACCTAGTGCCTGTTGCTGGTGAGAGGTGGTAGGTATCATGTGGAATTAGTCGAGGTGCGCGCAAGCTGGACACCACAGTTATCAAAAAATAAAAATAAAACTCAATTTTAGTTTCTGTAAACATCTTCATATTTTATTATTAGCAGTTCATCTGTTGGAACTGCTACCTGCAAGTACAAAGAGATGGCACATGCTTTCCTGGTTCTATTCGACAAAAGTGTCTTCGCAAAATCTAAGGAGTAAGGTGGTTACGATGCTGTCTAATCTGAAGCAGGCAGTGATGACTGAGTTCTCTTCTCTTAGCTCAGTAGATTCTTAAAAGTTTGACTATTTTACGTTGGTTGTCAACTTATTACAATATTCTCCTTTATTTGATGTGAGACCTGCTATGTGAAGTTCACTTAGGCGGAGTTTTCTGTGAATTTTTATATAATTTGTTAAAATGTTGAAGTAATCAACTATTTGCATCTGAGTGTAATCTTTTAAAAAACAGTTCTACATTTCTTAGACAAGCCTGATACATAAAGAAGAATTATAGTTGTTTCCTGTTAATTTATCATGGTCTATCTAAATTTTGGTCTTCTTCGCAACTCATCCCGTTTCTCTTTTTTTTTTTTTTTTTTGTTTTTGGGGGTTTTGGGGGGGGGGGGGGGGGTTGAAATTCAGTAGCCATCCATTTATTAACAAGCATATCTTTTGCAGATTCTGAAGCCAAGGCTGGATGAAATTAATGAAGAGATGGAAAATAGGGTAGGTTTTAATATGATTCTGTTCTGATTCTTCTTTCCTTTTGTCCCTTTTGGTAGAGCTACCCATTGAGTTAAATTTTGTGACTTCGTTGTGATGTGTTTCTGCTATGAGACACCCTATTAGTTTATGTGATCCAGTTGGAGATGTTAACGTAGTGCTTTAGAATTCACTATTATTGCATGTTGCCTTTGTGCTTTCTTACAAGATTCTTAGACTCTATACCGCCCTTTATATTATTATCTCTTTAGTACTAGCTACAAATAGATGTGTATTTTCCTGAAGGGGTAATAGCACTTTTGGTCCTTAAGTTATTGATAAATTTCGCTTTTGGTCCTTGTGTTATATGACTTAGCATATTTAACCTTCAATTAATAAAATTGTGTGTTTTTGGTCCCTTCATGTAGAAAAATGTTATATTTGACTATTTACAGAATTATGTTACCGTCAAATTTGAAGTAACAAACTAACAATACAAATTTAACATATCGCATGAGTAATTGAGTGTTGAAACGGTTAATAATTATGTAGAATTTGTGAATATTCACAAGCCTAGGGATCAAAACCGCACGATTTCAATTAATTGAAGGTTTAGTGTGCTTAGTCAAATATTATAGGGACTAAAATCCGAATTTACCAATAACTAAGGACCGAAAATGCTATTAGCCCTTTTCTGAATTAGCCAATATATCGATGCGCCCATGCTGATTTGGTTCTTGATTGCAGGACTCTTAGTAACAAACTACATAGTAACAAACTACATAGAACTCTCATTACATTTTCCTTTTAATAAGCTAGTATGCTAGAATTACCTGATTAAACTTTTACCTTTTTTACTAGGGCCATGCTCCAGCAGCTGTGGCTGAAGGTCAACAAAAAATACAAGCAGCTATGAAGGAGTAAGCAACTATTCGTTAATGATCCAGCCACTAATGTATGACCTGTTTCAGTTGCACCAGGTGTAGCTGATAAAACATAACTATCTTCTCATATGCATGCAGAAACCACGAATTCCTCTTTTTTCTCTTTTCTCCCGTAGAGACTATGCAAATTTACGTTTGTGGTTTAATTTTTCATCACATGTATATGATCTAGGGGTGTCAAGTGTGTGGGTTGGGATGGATTTGGGCGGGTCAAAATGAGTTTGAGTTAATAAATGGGCGAGTCATTGACACACAAAAAAATACTTGGGCCCAAATGTGTTGCGCTAAAAAGCGGGTCATAAACCAACCCGCCCAAGTCTTACTAAGTTTTAATTTCTTAGTTGTTCTTCTATAATTTTTGAATTACCTATATTTTTTCTTTATTATGGCTATATATAACATATCAAATAAAAAAATGTCTTTTTGAAAATATTTTGACAAGGTTTCGATGGGTCTATTTGGGCTACATATCAGCCCAATTTTTAGATGGGCTAAAATGGTCTGAGCTAGTGGGTCATTAAACTTCATCAGGTTGGGCGGGTCATGTTTTCACGGGCTAATTTTGCCACCCTAATCTAATCTGATTAGCGAGTACATTTTTCCTCTTATTCTAACATTTGTTTTGCATTCCACTACAGTTGAACTTTTAAATGGTTATTCTGATACGTGTGGGTTCAACATGCAAATAGTTTGAGTAGATCATTTTCATTTCTCTTCCTAAAGGATCATAATTGCACCTTCAGAACTCTAGAGAGGGGCTGACAAAAATGAATAAAAATTTGAGTGAGACTGGTATATAGCTCGTCAATCAACAATTTTAAAGATGTGCATCGGCTTTTGGGGATATCTATTCCAACTTTTATTTAGTGTAGGAACTTCCTAATTTCTAGAAGTTCAGTGCTGATGATCGTTTAGATGTTCACCCCCTACTTCACTATTTGTGGAGTTGGTCTTTCCTGGTTTCTATTGCCTCCTTCAATGTTCTTTTGGATTTACTAGATAACTATGGTAGCTCTTTCCAGTGGCGGACCTAAATAGATACTGTATTATTGGGTGCTTGTTTGTTTATACCCATACACTAGATTTTTATATAGGGAAATAGTAATCACACAAATTCTGGGTTAAAGCACCCAGTTTTTAAAAGTATACAACTCTAGATTGAAGACAGTTGAATACCCATGACTTAAATGTTATGGGTTCGCCACTGGCTCTTTCTAGCACTTTCCATGATTTTGTAAATGATGATAATGGTACATGTATAGAAGTGATGGTTAAGTTGATTATTTCATACTCCCTCTGTCCCAATTTATGGGACACTTTTTCCTTTTTAGTCATTTTAAAAAATAATGACACCTTTCTATATTTAGTAACATTTTAACTTTAAACTTCCCATTTTACCCTTAATTTTACCCTTAACTTGTTTTAGACCACAAGTTTCAAAACTCTATCTTTCACCTAGTCAAACAAGTAGTATTTCCATTAGATTGCTAAAACTATATGGTTTCATATAGAAACATATATTAGAACCACAAGAACTAAAATTCAAACCTACAGTCTTTCTTAATCATCTTATGTATTCCCAATGTATAATTGGCTCAACCACGGACTTCACGTCACAATTCTTTTCTTTGATCCTAGTTAAACACCTTCACATAAATTGGGATGGAGAGTATGATTATAGACCTATACAAGTAGTAGTTTCTTTGTTTCCATTAGATTGCTAAAACTATATGGTTTCATATCAATGAAACATATATTAGAACCATAGCTGGTTTGGGGAAGAACTAAAATTCAAATCTACATCTTCATTTGGAATCCTTAATCATCTTATGTATTCCCGATGTATAATTGGGATGGAGCACGGACTTCACTGTCACAATTCTTTTCTTTGATTTTTTTTGATAACTGTGGTATTCGGGTCAGCTTGCGCGTACCTCGATTAATTCCACAGGATACCTGCTACCTCTCATCAGCAATAGGTACTAGGTAACTCTGTCCACCAAGGCTTAGACAGAGAGGAAGAAATCACCTAGTGTTTTTGTTTCTATCTCCTGTGGGATGTGGGATTTGAACCTGAGACCTCATGATTCTGCTCCCACTTCATTGACCACTAGGCGACACCCTTGAGTGCAGTTCTTTTCTTCGATAATAGTCTGAATTGTTTCAATATGATGGATGTCTTTTCACTCTATGACATTCTTGCAGACATGGAGTTGGACCCTTCACCCCCATGAAAGGAATTCTAATACAAGGGCCAGTCTTTGTCAGTTTCTTTATGGCTGTAAGATTATCCCCTTTCTGCTATCCATAATGTCATTAATTTCCCACCCAACCATTTTCATTCTTAAGACTATATTTTATCGCCTAAAATGCAGATTTCAAACATGGTGGAAAAAGTCCCTTCTTTCAAACAAGGGGGAGTCCTTTGGTTTACTGATCTAACTGTTCCAGATAGTATGTATATCTTTCCAGTTTTGACGGCATTGACATTCTGGATAACAGTCGAGGTGAGTTGTCCTTTTGTTTATTCAGCTTATATTATTTTATGGTGCCTTCATCTACTATACCTTTTTCCATTTTCTGATGGAGCATTATTCTGGATGACTTCATAGCTTGATGATGCTGTTTACAGTTTGAAGCTGTATAGAGAAATTTCCCTTCTTATTTTTATTTTTTTAACGAGACAGTAGAGATTTAATTAATACTCCCTTTGTCCCAATTTATGTGACGGTGTTTGTGTGGACACGGAATTTAAGAAAGAAAGGAAGACTTTTAATACTTGTAGTTTAAAACAAGCCATATATATTTGTGTGGCTATAAATCATCTCATTAAGGGTAAAATGAGCATTTTAAATTTAAATTGTTACTAAATATAGAAATGTGTCATTCTTTTTGGGACTAACTAAAGTGGAATGAGTGTCACATACATTGAGTGTCACATACGGTGGGAGTACAAAGGTATGACTCAAGTTAAGTCAGCTCAAGCTCTAAGCACTTTATGCCATAGTTGTCTCCATTGATCATTGATGTGCAAAAAGTTACAAGTAGAGTTTGGCATCCCAAAATTTGTACATGATCATTGAGTAGTAGAGACTTCTAAGGTTAGTCCTAGCCAAAAATAAAAACTAAATGTACAATATTTATGGAGGATCATATATGATGTGCTCTGGTTTGGCTCTTTTGATCCTGAAGGAAGGTAAATTCCATATGTCCGTGTTAACAAGACCCTTGACTTGATTAGGTAGTCCTGCAAAGGAGTTGAAGACATGTATTGAATCTAAATTGTAGCTCAGACTTGCCAGTTTGTCAGCAGGTCTGTTAGCCTCTCTGAAACAATCGAGAGATTTCAAATCCATGCTCCTTAACTAGTTCTTGAATTTCTTCTATGATGTTGATGATCCTCCAGGGTACTTTCCACTCCCTTCTAATGCATTTAGTGATAAACAGTGAATCTGTTTCTCCACCAGCTATCCTGAAACCATTTGTCACACACCATTTGAGTCCAAACAACATAGAGGCTGCTTCTGCCATATTGCTGGTTCATGTTCCCAAGGGAATTTAGTTGGCAGAAATAACATTCCCTTGGTTATTCCTGATCAGACCTCCACCTCCCAATATGCCCAGAAGGCAGCTTCCATCACTGTTCAACTTCACTTTCTCAGCAGTTGGTTTGATCCACTTGACCATTTTGGAGATTCTCTGTTCAATTTTTGCTTCACAAGCTCTACTAATTGTGCTCCAATCTTCTCCCAATTTGGCTCTTTCAATTTTTCTTTTTAAAATCTGAAAAGAGTTGAAAGGATGTTAATTTTGGTTCTATAAAAGGAAGGTCTTATGTTTTCAATTTTTTTGCTGCATCTAGATTTCCATAGCTTCCGACAAATGATGGGAGGAAGAATTCTAGTGATAAATTTGGCAATGAAGTTGTGTCCTGTAATTCCACCAAGCTAGCAACTTCATTTTGAGATTTATGATGTTGTAGTCTATTCCCAGGTGGCCTGCAAAATATCTCCCGATCTTTTTGGCTTGATCTCCCCTGCAGAGTAGATGATCAGTGTCTTCAGTAATAGGATTCAGGTTGTTGGTTGTGCAGCAATGGCATCCTGTGTTGACTTCAATTCCAAACCTTGCAACTCTTTCTTCCGCAGATAGTCTATTCCCTAAGGCTCTCCATGTGAGGAAAGAAACCTTGAAGGGAACATCTTTATGCCATATATCATCTTTATGCCATAATTATTTCTTCTCAGACGTCTGGAATAATACAACAGACTGTTTTTAACCATTAGATGTCTCATGGTGTTTGGGCAACAGATTCCTTTTTATTCTAGTTCCACAATGCCATGCTTTCTATCACCTTTAAATCTGGTCCAAAAATAGAAAGTTCGACAAAATTGTTTTTTCATTTTGGAAATCGGAAGCAGTTACTAATTCATGATTTGGCATGTACAAAATCAAAACTTTATTCTCGATTCGACGAGAATTATTGCCGAAAATATTGTTAAAACACTTTTACTGAATGGTTTTTATCAAAAAGTGAAAACATCGAGAAAACAACAAATATATTTTGATTTTAACCCTGCGACGCAGAAGGAATAGGAAAAGAAAAAAATGACATTATATAACATATTTAAATAGAATATAAACAAATCTAATTCTTAAAAATCCTATTTTGGGTGGATTTAAATTGAAATTGGACAAAATGTGGAAAAAAATCTATTCAAATAAAAGAAATCAGTAAAAAAATTATCTCTTTAGTCACATGGATTAATCACCGAATTGAAACTACACTCAGGCGAATATCAAGCACTCTTCAAGTAGGCGATGGCATTGCTTGTATTTACGGTCTTGATGAAGTAATGGCGGGTGACTTAGTCGAATTTGAAGAGGGTACAATAGACATTGCTTTAAATTTGGGATCAAATAATGTTGGTGTCTGATGTAATGCCACAAATATGTTGCTTGCACGTCTCCCTCAAATTTCCACGTTTGATTTATTTTGTGGGGCAATAGTTAAAGTGCATGAAGATTTAATATTTCTGTTTATGTTGATATCAAGCTCAGTTCTCTACCAATCGTTAACCTATCCTGCTGCCTTTATTGAGATATCTTCACACCATGTAATTTCTGGCCATTTTTGTTAACTGGAGTTTGTTCTTTCTCAGTGCAATGCTCAAGAAGGATTAGAAGGAAATCCTTCTGCCAAAACTATAAAAAATCTCTCACGGGGCTTTGCTGCGTTAACTGTCCCATTTACTGCTGGTTTTCCCAAGGTAAATAATCCAAACCAACTCATTTATAATGGTTTTATCATGTATCTATCCTTTTTGTCTACGTTTTGAGGAATCTAAGGTAGAACTTTTGTACATCCAGAAGTACATAGATATGCTTTCTATTCATATTGCCCTTGTATCCAACAATTATCTTCTTTTTTTCCTTGTTTCCTGATTGAGAACAATCATAACTTTCATGCTTAAGAAAAGAGTGGTGGTATATATTTAGTAATAAAAAATTTAACAGAGTCTTGTAGAGGATCGATCATCAGCTGTTTGCTCTTTAGATTACTTAAATATGATATTTGAATTGGGTGGCATGCCGCAATTTCTTTTCTTCATGGACTGTCTGATGAAGGAAATCTTGACGAATAGAATAGCTTTATTCCCCTGCCATTCTTTATTGAGCCTTATCAATATGTATTTTGTTCTTTTTACTATATTTTATTAGTTAAGTTGCAAATATTCTTAACTTCTCAACTGCTTGAAGATACACCAGTAATTCCACAAGTGGGATCTTGGGAGATTGGTGTGTACACAGCCTTACTTCTCTATTTTTACCTTAACCCAAGGTATTAGAATATGTGATTAGTGCATCCAAAGGTTCTATCTCTGTCAGTCGGGTTCGTGCATGCTGTCATGTCAGTTTCTGCGCTACGTAATCCTTGTAATGCGATGTGCTTCGTGTTTGGATTTAGATTTGAGTTCTTGCTTGGTTATCGTTTCATTTGTTCATATTGATATGTCGATGAACATTAAGGGTGCTTGTTTCATTGCAGGCGGTATTCTGTTATTGGATGACCTCAAATCTATTTTCACTCTCATATGGATTAGGTTAGTATTTTTTGGTTTATTCATCTTTTTGAATCTGGTCACAGCAACTACTAAAAAAAAAAAAACTGAAATTAGTTACGAACTTCATCACTAAATTGCTTATAGCAAACATAATTTTTTGACAGGGAAAATGTCAAATTTACCCTCTAAGTATGGTTTGTAGTTTAAATTTGCCCTCCGTTAAAGTTTGGGTTCAAATTTGCCCTCCCTGTTAGGATACTTGATAAATTTGCCCTTATATGGATTGGACTCACAACACAAAAAAATTGCAGGCGGTATTCTGTTAATTTGTGCATCTCAAGGTGTGATGACTGTCTGTTCAACAAATCTACTGGTGTTTTTCACTCTCATATGGATTAGGTTAGTATTTTTTGGTTCATTTCCTTAAAGATATGTATCCATGTTGGTCTGAATATCGTTTAGGACTGCCTGTTATTTGGGTAACGACAGCTCCTTGATAATGAGAATATGTATGGTTCGTAGTTTGTACTGCATATTTTTAGGCCCTGGTGGCAAAAGGATAATAAATGTGGAGTAACTTTAGGATTGACTACAATTGTTTCTTGGTAGATAATACCTTGGTGGAGGGCGGGAATGAAACAAAGAACTAATTTAACATGGGATATTATGGGTTAATTTTGATAATGTGGCTAATTTTTTTGTGCTAATCCGTCAAATTTCCATCCATATAAGGGCAAATTTATCAAGTATTTTAACGGAAGGCATCCCAAACTTTAACGGAGGGCAAATTTTTATAAACCATACTTGGAGTTAAATTTGACCCTTTTCCTTTTTGATAATATGTATTTAATCTGTCCCTAAGTTCCTAATTCCTTTTTTTCCAAGTGTGCATAGTCCTTCAAACTCTTCTTAACATGTTTTAGCTTTCAATCTTGTGTTCTTCTTGTGTGCCAGTGATTAAAAATCCCAAGGTTAAGAAGTTTCTCGGCGTTCCTATAGTACCTGTCACTCCTCGATCTGAACAAAAACCGGGTCTCTCATTTTTCGAAACTCTCAAGAAATATGCTGCAGCGCAAAAGCAGATAGTTGAACAACAGCATGCTCAATCATCGCCTGCTGTGGCTTCAAAACCCGTTAGTCAAGGAATATCATCCTCCTCCTCATCATCGTCGTCTTCTGTTCTGGGTCGAAGGATCGAAAGCTTAGAGAAGCAAGTAAAAAGAAGAAAGAACAGGAAGAGGCGATGAACACCCTTGATTGAAGGAGAAAAATCGGTCAAGCAGATTATAGGTTTTTGGTGGCCCATATACACACAATTTTAGTATATTAGTTGAGATAATTATTGGGGTAGAAGCTCATTTTTTCACAAAGTTTATGATTCTTGAGAATTTTAGGAATTATAGCAATACCATCAGGAACATGCTTATCCTTTTTGTAATATTTCATTTTTTATACGAATATAGGCATTCAAGAAAGACTATTTGTCGAGAAAAATTGTAATGAGTACCAAAATACTGCTATTTAAGATGCAGTTGTTGTAATAAGCAAATCCATTTTTGAGTTTGTTCCTTGCAATCTGCAAGTTTATTTGCTTTGTTAATCACTCTCAAATGGATTCAGAATTTAAACTTTTGGATTCAACCTTTAAAGGTTTTAGCAAATATTCCATTGTATTTTAAAAAATTATGAGTTTTTGTCTATTATTTGTTGCAATTTGAGGGAATTTTTACACATAATTTATGTTCCACGTTGAAATTGCTGGGTTCAGATGTTAGAAGCCTGCATCCGCTTCGACTGTCAAAGCATTAGTAGTTATTCAATCTTATATACTCCCTCTAGTTAAAAAAGAGTGTCAACTTAACCTTTATTTGAAAAGTGTGTCCACTTATCAAGTTAACAAAAAATTCGTCTTATTTTTTCAGATTTGCCCTTATTAAATGTCAAGTGATTAAACTCCAATACCTATTTAATTAGGAAATTTAGTCAAATTACCTATTTTTGTAGGAATAATTCAGTCAAATTACCTATTTATGTATGAGAGTTAATATTTGCTTAAGAGATGTGAAAATGATTAAGTGAACACTCTTTTTTAATCGGAGAAAGTACTATTCTAATTTTTTCATTAATGTAACTGTTGTATGACCATGCACAAAAATTAAGCCCGACTTTTGACCATATCAAAGATATTTTTAGATATTGTAGTTTTAAACACTGATTTTTTTTTTCATCTCCAAATTTGAAATATACCACGTAAATAAGGAGTAATTAAAACGTGGTAACTTCAAGAGTTTTGGTACGTGAAATAGTTTAAACTGCATGGAGGAATATATTCTGTACGGTTATATATTACGCACAAAACACTGAGAATTTCTCCGTAAGACTCGTAATTCTGAAACTTCCAATCTCACAAAATCCCTCATCTTTAACCTACAAAAGTTACATATAGATATAAAAATTTATCATAAATATATTTACTATGTTTTAATCTGTGCAGACGAAATTGGAAGTGAAAAACAATAAATATTGACGTTTTTGTGAATTATTGAGAGATCAGAGATGGCAGAGAGGTTTATAATTGAGGTTGAACCGGCGAAGGAAGCTAAGGATGGAAAACCGGCAGTTGGACCGGTTTATCGGAGTTTATTTGCCAAGGATGGTTTTCCACCTCCCATTAATGGCCTAGAAAGCTGTTGGGATATTTTCCGGTAAGAAAATATTTACATGCTTTAGCCCATATTTTTGAGTTTGTTACCCAGTTTAGACCATATTTGTGTATAAACACCTTTTATACAGCATTATACACTTTTATACAAGATTGATACATTATCTATAATGCTTTTCCCCCCAGATATAATGTTGTATAATATTGTATATTTGGGACGTGGCGTAATATTTTATGTTGGGATGTATATTTTTGAAATTTCCCTAAATTTTTGTTTGTTGGCGTTGGGTTCTTGATATATTATTTATGCATATCAAATAATTTTTTTTTTTAACACCAATATAAAGTTTGACCAAAGCTGTAGCTAGGGGTGGCAAAGTTATTTTCAGCAAAATTTTGATTAAACTGCATGTGGATTTCACTTTTCACCTTATAATTTGATTGGTTTGATTGTAATATCTACCTTGAATTTATTGGATTAGTTCCAAAAGAAGGGTGTAGTCTTTTTAGGTTTATATATTTGATGAGTAATGCAAAATCTTTAGTTACTAACTTCTTATTTAGGTAGAATAAGGTTATTCCCTTTGTCTCATTTTGGCTTGTATAAAATATCTTAATGATAGTGGAGGAAAATGTTAACAGTAATAGTTGAAAAGTTAGTTTGATAGAAAAATTATTACTCAAAATTTAAGAGAATGGTGTCAAACATCTATAAGAAGAAGAGTGTCTCATAAATTGGGACATAGGGAATATTATATTTGAACTTATTGGTTGAGTTTTACACTAAAGGTGTAGTCCTTTTATATATTTGATGAGTAATGAGTACTTCCCAGATTGATTTTGACTTTTTTTCTTTTATGCAAAATCTTTAGACCTACTTAATTCAGGTAAAAAGTAGCTATCTCTGCCTTTTGGCTGTTAATTATGTACACAAAAAGCTTGCTTTCAAATACTTATAGCAAATGTGCATACATGGGGTAGATAATACCCTTAAAATATGAGCTTTATTTATATAATACTCAATTCAGAATAAAAGGGTTCTTGCAAAAGTTTGTCATTGTACTGAACTTGCATTAGCCTTGACATGGTGTAGCATGGTTGTTAATGTTACTCTTCCAAAATTTGATCTTGGATGGTGGAGCCATGAAAACTACTTTTAGTTGATGATGATGCTTACAAAAATTTACTTTCTAATATTAGAACTTGAAGATGTTTTCTTGTCTATGTCACAGTTTGTCAGTGGAGAAATATCCTAACAACCGAATGCTTGGCCGTCGTAAGATTGTGGATGGAAAGGTATGTTCCACTTTAAATATTTATGTATTAGTATCAACTCCTACAAGGATTTTTGTTTTCTAAATTCATGTTAGCTGATTCTTGTATTTGTTGATCTTATCTTCAGCCTGGAAAGTATGTGTGGATGACTTACAAAGAAGTATATGACACTGTCATAAAATTAGGAAATTCCATCCGGAACTGTGGTGTAGAACAAGTAAGTTCCCAACTCTATATGGTATTATGCTGATAATTTGGCTGACAAGAGAAGAATGCTAATGATACTTTAGCTAGTGGAATTTAGCTTTTTGTTTGTTGCCTAGCTCTAATAGGATTAGGAACCATACATAAGTTTAGTTGCTTGTTTAAATGTGGATTTCATCCTCCTTGGCTGTTCATCATTTTCCCCAAAATTTAGGTATGTTGTTCTTACCCTTTTAGTAATTTATGTATCTCTTTGTCCTTTGTTTATTTTTGTAATTTCACATGTTGATTTATGTAGTCTGTTTCTTATTGTTCATCCCCTTGAGTATTCATTTCAATCAGTACCTTACGTCCTGTTAATTTGACTTCTTATGTTAGGGAGGAAAATGTGGTATTTTTGGTGCCAATTGCCCTGAGTGGATTATGAGCATGGAGGTATTGCCCTTTTCTGTTGCTTAATTTGTGTATGTCCGGAGTGTTCATGTTCTTTGTTTCTTTGTTTCTTTTTCTTTTTTGTTAGTTGTCTCCATTGAGATTAAACATCTTTGACAAGGAAATTCTATTAGTATGATTCTCCTTGTCACGTTATATTGGCAGAGCTCTTGAGTTGCCCGATAACATGGACATCTATATTCATAGCATGATAATATTTGGATTGCATGTCTACTAGTCATTTGTTCTGTCTGGTTATCTTTTCAATTCTTGAAGATGCTAGCGATAAATTCTTGATAGCTGAATGTCACATTCATTTTCCTCTCTTTCTTAATACTAAGCTCTTTTGAATGATGTCTTAGCACTTTTATAAGTTGTTCAATCAGAGATCTTAATTGACATGAATAAACACCACTTTAAGCATCAACGGCTTCCTTTTTACCTCTAAATGAGGATCTGTATTGGCTTAGTTATTACATCTACTAGTTTCTTGTATTATGCAATTATAGGTTATTATATCAGCAAGTCCATTTTCTATGAATAGAACATAATTTCCTCCCTTCTGAAATTTCATGAGTTGTGTACCTACTTCAAATTATGGGGTTATTTCATGCTTCCTTTGGTAACATTTCTTTTTTAGTTCAATCTGGATCCTTCAATTTGTGAGATTCTATCACATATATCCTTTTTTCCTATACCAGTCCTCTTCTTATTTCCACGCTTTCCCTTCATGCTCTTAAATCATCAGTATTCTGCCATATTAAGGACAACTTTTTGTTCTATGAAACAAAGAAACAGATCTTAGGACTGCATCTAGATTATTGAATTGCTTGCACTTTCTGCCACAATAGGGATGGAAGTTGATTCCTTAAAATAAAGTACGATATATTTGTATAAATCCAATTCAATTCAAACTACTAGAGAAGAAAAAAGACGCCTCTCTGACTGCTCTTATTTCCAACTTCACTTTCAATCTATTTGGTTTTCATATTTTTGTGATCCTACCTTCGCTGCTAACTATTTCTTTTGTTGCTGCTTATAATATCTCTTGTTTGCTCGGATAGATGTTAGAAATTAGACATTGTCTGTAATTCTTATTGGTTCTGATAGCAACTTATTAATGCAGGCATGCAATGCTCATGGACTTTACTGTGTCCCTCTGTACGACACCTTAGGTATGCATTCTCCTTTGTGCCAATAGTGGTTCAATGCTCTCCTTGTGATAGAATTTAACATTCTTGGTGTTACTCTTAAACATAATAGAAATTTCCTAGGCTCATTGAAATGAGATGAATGATGGTGGAGTTTGTCTACCAAGAGGCTATCACGTTTGCCAGTCATATGCCTTTTTATTTTCATTTTCTTTCTTAGAAGAAGGATTGTCATGCTGATGTAATAATTAATATTTATTAACAATTTTTTTGATGTCTTCAGGTGCTGGTGCAGTGGAATTTATCATTTCCCATGCAGAGGTTGCAATTGCTTTTGTTGAGGAGAAAAAAGTTCCCGAGGTATGCATTTTAGGAGTCGTACCTTTAACAGACATATGATATTAACTTCTCAAACATCATGTTTGGGATTCCATAAGCATGTTGATCCCATGCTAGGTATACATGACTTTCTATTCAAGACTCATTAATATATCTCGCGTAGAAGTGAAATTAACTCATCCATGCAGGACAAAGTATGATCTGTTTGAACATCTGTGCTGTTTTAAAAATATATAAATGTTTTAGACTTGGACACCATCTCTAACAGAACTTTGGATTAGTATAGCTTTCAGAAATAATTGTTCAGATAGGGTAATGACAAGAGACATTTCAAGAATAATTTTCCAAGATTGTTCTTTAAGAAGTTTATTAATGTTGAATTTGGAGCTATGTTCTTGAACATTCAGGGATGTGATTCTTACTAGAATGTCCTCTTATTCCTTTTCAGCTTTTGAAAACATTTCCAAATGCAGCGAAGTACTTGAAGAGTAAGTCAGCTGTAATTTAGTTTCTTTTTCAGAAATGTGACACACGTCATGTTAATGGCAATTGTTTCCTGTTCTTTATCACCAGCGGTTGTGAGTTTCGGGGAAGTCACTCCTCAACAAAAGGATGAGGTTGAAAAGCATGGAGTGGCTCTCTATTCCTGGGATGAGTTTCTACAATTAGTAAGAATTCTCTTTTCAACTTTTATCTTTCTTATGGCTGTTTAAAAGTCACCAGTAAAGTGTGTTGTAATCTGCATGCCAAGGTTGTGACTTCTAACACAATGCAAAAGGGGAAATAAACAGTTTTGAGTCCTTAAAAACAGGAATCGGAAGCTAGTGCAAATAGATTTACATGTTGACTGGCGATTGATTCCAATTTACACATTTTTGTTTAATATTTCCTCATTTCATTTTTTGCTAGGTTTTCCTTGTCTCAGATTCGACCTTCCCATTTATTCTATATGTTTCTGTTCTTAGACGTGCGGCTGCTCATGTTATTAAGAAATTATTCTTGATCTGTTGTTTGCAGAAGTTTGGTAAAATTGTACTAAGTTTAACACTTTTGTTGAATGATCTGCTAAGAAGAACATACATGACTAGCTCCACTATCTTCCTTGATAATGATGTAAATATTCATGCATGATAGTTTCCTAATATCTATGTTTCTGAATATCAACATATCTAATCCTCCGTCTATTTTAAAGACGTGCAAGTTTTGGCAATTGCCCTTGAGAGCAAAGCAAATGGTTAAATCATACTCTAGTCTATGTTTTCTATCAATAGGTTAGTTGATCATTTAGGAGGGTTCTTCTTGAGATGAAGTCGATGTTGATTGGGTCAGGAAATTCAGAGCTTAATTAGGAGTTCTTATGGTTCATTCAGACTGCCTAGGCATAACACTTGCTCTGAATGATTTCTTATTCTATTTTTGATTTGTTATTCTATGTTTCGTCGTTATTATATTCCTTCCAACTGGCGAATTATGCTTCCATTGGTTTGAATTGGATAAGACTAGCAACTTGTGAAAAGCTAGTTAAAGATCTGGCTCTAGTTTCACCATTACAAGTTTCTGCATGAAATTTCACCCACCCGTTTGGGTGATTTTTGTTTGTGGATAATTGTTAGTCATCCAGTTGGCTCTTTAGTTTCGTTTACTGCCAAAATATTCATGTTTAGCAGTACTGAGGTCAGAGATGATATGTGAAGAAATAGGCCCCTAATTAGCGACGAGAAGTGCATTCACTTGGGAATATAATCATTGATGCACCACTTCCCTACTTTTTTTTGGACATCACATACTTATATCAACATGACCTGGATAATTCTTTAAGGTAACGTCACACTTCTCAATATGTGCAGGGAAGCAAAAATCAGTTTGATCTTCCAGTGAAAAAGAAGAGTGATATCTGTACAATAATGTATACTAGTGGAACAACTGGAGAACCCAAGGGTGTGATGATTTCGAATAATAGCATTGTTACTCTTATAGCTGGAGTGAAGCATTTTCTTGAGAGTGTAAATGAGGCGGTGAGATATATATATATTTTTTCTTTTCTTAACGTGTTTCGGTAAAGCATAGTGAGAGTTTTAGTTTTGCTTGGAAAATATGTTTCTTTTAAGTTTTATCTGGCCTTTCTGTATTGCAGCTGACAATGAATGATGTATATATCTCATATCTTCCCTTGGCACATATTTTTGATCGGGCGATTGAAGAATGTTTCATTAATCATGGCGCCTCAATAGGATTTTGGCGAGGGGTAAGATGTCTGAATCTTCTATGAAATGATAGAAAACCTTATCTAATGCATTTCTTACCATGTTTGCAGGATGTAAAATTACTAACTGAAGACCTTGGAGAGCTGAAGCCAACTGTCTTCTGTGCGGTACCTCGGGTATTAGACAGAATATATTCAGGTAATATCTTACTGCTCCCTTACAATTGATTCATGTAAAGTGTCAAATATTTTCACCTAATCACTAATATAAACCTTCTTCTCTTATGAATATCTGTGTTTGACTAGAGTAGCCATGTACTTTAGATGTGATTTATATAGAAAGTGTGTACACATAAAATAAATAAAGACAAGTATTATATTTTCTTTATAACGATGATGTTGGGGTCGAACATGTGCACACCTCGAGTATTCCATTGGATACCTGCAACTTTCACCAACACATGTACTGAGTAACTCCGCCCACGAATGCTTAGACAGATGAGAAGAAATCACCTAGTACTATTCGCCTCTACTAGGATTTGAATGTTGGTCTTAAAAATTTGAACTCAGTTTATTGACCAATACGCCACATCTGTAGGTGCTAATACAAGTGTTCTTTTTACAATTTTACAGATCTCCACACATTAGCACTAGACATAAACTTTAGCTACGTGGTAGAATTGGGCTAACGGAAATGAAGGATGTCATGAAAAATCTGAGGGTTAGACATGCTTGTGGTTCAGATAGTAAGTCTTGTAAAGGTTTGGAAGTATCTTGGACAAGCTGGAGTATTATGGCTGAAAAACTATTCAATGTCATATTATGGAGTGGAAAGTTGCCATGAGTGGACAAATAATACCTAGATTCTGATATATAACCACAAAGGAGATACTCAAAGCTGTGTAAACTGTCGTGTCATTATACTTGTGATTTATATAGTGGAACTTTAGGAAAGAGCATAGTTCATAGAGTTAGGGACACTGCAAGATTGACAGAAAATTGATTTGAACTTTTACCCGGTATATCTACAACCAATGTTATATTTTTGCTAAAACTATTGATGGATATTTATAGATACAGGGAGAAGGATTTGTACATTATATTCATTGACGTAGAGAAGCGTATGATAGAGTTCCAAGAAAAGTTCTTCGATAGGCGTTGATAAGAATGGAAACATATCATATATTGTATGTATGTCATAAAGGACATGAACAAAGGAACCATCACAAGTGTGAAAATAGTAGTAGCAGATGCTAAGGATTTTTCCATGGCCATGGTTTATATTAGAATTTACTTTAAGCCGGTGCTTGTTTACCCCAATTATGGATGAGCTAGCCCACATTACAAAATGCTGAAGTCTCATGGTGTGTGCTATTTGTAGACAATATCGGTTAATTGATGAAACTAGGGTGTCTACCAAAAGCTTGAATTATTAGGACACTCTTAAGAGTTTTAGTACAAGTAGAAGTAACACATAACATATGAACTGCATTTTTCTATAGTATTTTTACACCTATGGAAAGGTCTACTTTTTATCAACTATTTTACCAATTAAAAGACAATTCGCTTCATTCCCCTTCCCTCAGATTTGAACATGGATCAGAACAAACTGATACCCTGAGCTTGAGAAACTGCGACACATCAACAAAAATTTCGATGTTCTTGACTTAAGAAAAAGAATCAGAACCCCACATGATGAAGTCTGATGCAGCTATAAATAATCAAATAAAATCTTAAGCTGTTAGATGAGGTGGTTCACACAACGATAAGGATAAAATGTTCTTCAGTTAGAGACCAAATAAAGTTGTAGGATTTACTGTTCAATGTGGAATTAGCTTCTTTCTCTTGGTGTACTTTTGACTTTGTGCACTGCGTGTCTTAATATTCTGGTTCATTTGACTAATTGCACCGAGCATTCTCAGGTTTGCAACAGAAAATTTCTTCAGGGGGTCGGTTAAGAAGCACCTTGTTCAATATTGCATATGCTCGGTAAGATCTGTTCCATATTTCTAAAAGAGATGGCAACTTTTTTGTCGATGCAAAAATCAGTATCTTAATATGGGTGTTTCACATTGTTGGATTTATACCTGTACTGTTACATAATTCTACCACTTTCTGTTCTAATTCCAAATGTAGAGATTAGTTTTGTAAGTTAATACAAGCTTCTTCATTTATGAATCGATTTTCCATGGAAGTGCATTTGGACGGATTCTGTATATTTGAGAAGAAATTTGGTTCCCGCTTTTGGTTTAGAATGAATATTAGAACTTATTTGAGGCATTTTCTAATGGAGCCTGTACCTGTAACTCACCTTCATTTTTAAATTATGCAGCAAACTTCAATACTTGAAGAGTGGGAGTAAATATCACGAAGCTTCTCCAATTTCCGACAAAGTTGTTTTCAGTAAGGTGGTGAAGATACTCCAGCAGCTAATATATCTTTGTTTTTGCTTCCTGTCATACCAGTAGATACGAAACTGAGGTTGCTTTTGCTGATTGCTTAGGTAAAAGAAGGGCTAGGAGGCAAAGTGCGCCTTATATTATCGGGAGCAGCACCCCTCTCATCTCATGTAGAAGCTTTTCTGCGAGTTGTAGCATGTGCTCATGTTCTTCAAGGATATGGTATGTTATTCTTGCCCTCACGTCAATTCCATTGATGGTGTTAAACTTATTGTCTTGCTGTCATCCCTAAGATTTTCTGTGTTGTTATCAGAACATTAAGCCGGACAATTTCAGAATCATTATTGATATTGGTCCTCCTATGATGCATTCTTATACATTGTCCCATTGCTCGACTTTTAGTGCCACTCCTACTCGGAGTACTTAGAGCTTGTTTCCCTCTAGCCATTTCTGAAATGGGAACAAGGAATCAATAAAAATGGTTTTCATTACCATTCAATGTGACAATATATATCACAATAACTCGTAGAAAGGAAATTTAAGTGGATTACTTTCGATATTTGGTTAGATAGACTTCATTACCATTCAATATGAAGCAAAAATGAAGTGTTATTGGTATGTCAAGTAGATTTATAGTCCAGGTTAGAGAAGTCAATGTTTTGTTAAGATTTGGACGTGAGAACATGACTCTTTTTGCAAACTGTTTTTGAACATAAGTAAGCAACTTCAGACAAATTGTGGTGATAAGTATGCAATTAGCTGTCATTTGTGTCTATATTGTAATCGCATTTTAGATTTTATAAATATGGATGAGAAATTGTTACGGTTTCTTTATACGCGCAAGTAACTGGATTGTTGTTCCTGATGATCTGCTGGTGCGCATTCTTGCCAAAGTTGACGATTCAGCATTTATTTTTAGGTCTGACTGAAACATGTGCTGGTACATTTGTATCACTACCTAACCAGTTCGATATGCTTGGTACGGTTGGTCCTCCGGTGCCCAATGTGGATGTGTGCCTGGAATCCGTTCCTGAAATGGAATATGATGCTCTTTCAAGCACACCACGTGGAGAAATATGTGTGAGGGGAGACACTTTATTTTCTGGTTATTACAAGCGTGAGGATCTTACGAAAGAAGTCATGATTGATGGGTGGTTCCACACAGGTTTTTATAAATTCTTTTTGCGCTGGAACTAATAAATTCCGCACTTGTGGAAAGTTTAATTGGATTTGTCTCAAACAAATCTCTTGTCAGGGGATATTGGCGAGTGGCAACCAAATGGTAGCTTGAAGATAATTGATCGCAAGAAGAATATTTTCAAGCTATCACAAGGTGAATATGTTGCAGTCGAAAATCTGGAGAATGTATATGGCAATAATCCTGTTATTGACTCGGTAAGTAATCCTGTTAGGTGCATTGACCTCTTAACTATATCAATTTGGTGACTTCATGTGTGCAATATATTTTCTCAACATATAAGGTAGAAAATTCCATCTGCTATGTTCGCTGCTCGCGATCTATCTGCGCGAACACTATGCTGTTAAAAGAAAGAAACATTATTCATTTCGAATCTCTTTCTTTATGCAAATATATTTCTTTGTCAACTGACAGATGTTTAATTTCGTTTGGATTGATGAGTTGGAATTCATAATTCAGGGTCTATGCTTTAAAAGTTAATGTTCCAGTGTTGGGCATAATGTAATGAATATTAATGTAGAACAGATCATATTGTATAAGTGTTGAGCCATTACGTAGGGTATTATACGAGCGTGCAAGAGGTTCTATTCAGTGTAAGGTGCAAGGTAAAAGTCATAAATGAAATCGAACTCCCAGTCTCGTTCCTGGCTAACTATGAACAGACTGAAGGGTGGGCCATAAATGAGAGTCATAAGGGGTCTTTTTCTACAATATTCCCTGGGTCACCATTAATGTTTGATAGAAAGTTTTGGGCATAATACAACAAATATTCATAAATAATAGAGAATATCGGTAAATCTGTTCATTATTTTAATGTTCTTTAGAGATCAAAGCCTTCATTATCTCCAGTCAACAGAGTTCGTTGAGCCTCATCAGCTCATGCTGCATCTATTTTTGACTGACAAATTTTTGAAGGGTCGATTGGCTCTCACAAATAGTGATGCTAGCTGCATTATTGGTGCTCTCGGATTATACAATATGCTCTGGTAGTAACACATTTATCCATTTTTGGTTCTACGGTTCTCAATTTTTTCTTCTTGATTGGCTCCAGATATGGCTATATGGGAGCAGCTTTGAGTCTTTTCTTGTTGCTGTTGTTAACCCAAACAAACAAGAGACTGAAAAATGGGCCAAACAGAATGGCCTCTTCGGGGATTTTAATTCCCTATGTGAAAACTCAAAGGTGAAAGAGTATATACAAGGGGAGCTCACAAAAGCTGGAAAAGAAAAGAAGGTTGGTTCTCTTCAACTTTTGCACCTGTTTTCCATAATGTGATGGTTTGCGAAAAATGGAAAGCCTTCGTAAACATGACTTATTTTCTTTGCAGCTGAAGGGTTTTGAGTTCATAAAAGCTATACACCTTGATCCGGTACCATTTGACATGGAACGTGACCTCTTGACCCCAACATTTAAGAAGAAAAGACCACAGTTGCTTAAGTACTACAAGGTAGATTCTCTTTGATCTGCTGGTAAATGTTAAATGTGATCCTTTATCAATTCTATCCATGTCCAAATATTTCCATTTTTTCTTTAGTTGTCCTCTTATTCCTATGCTATTGTATCAGTCAATTGTGGGGAAACGGGTCTGTTACATCCAAGAAGTGTGATTTATCTGTTCAATATCCATGTATTCAGAGATCCTTCTTGTGCTGTTGTATGCTTCTTCGCTTAGATAACAATATAAACTTAACGGACATAAAAAAAAAGGAGTAGACATATGACCAATGATCTTGTTTTCTTCGTTTGAAGTTTTGAAAAAGAAAGAAAATTCACCAACTTTAACCCGCTGTTGACAAGGAATGGTAAATGTACCTTATTGATAGAGAGAACGGATGGTTGTCTTTTTATATGGTCTTGGGCAATAGCTAATGTTCGAGGTTGTGTTAGGTCCAAGGTCCTTTTTCTTTACATCGACTAACCAAAGACTAGGAGTTCCTGTTTATGAGAAGTCTTGGTTATTTTCCTTCATAAGTCATAACCTGATCAATAATCTTGGACGCCCAATGGTGTTTGTAGCATTTTTTTCTATGTTATATCTGGAAGGAAGTTGTCTCGAAAGACCTACAATTTCTTGGAAGCAATGCAAACTTAGTTAAAGATATCGCAAAGTGGAAGAAATAAATCCATATAGGTGATATTATTTATTAAATAATTAACTTATTCTCACTTTTTCTTCTTGGTATAACGTTATGGGTTGAGTTTAATTGGAGAAATGAGGATTCATATGGCTGATCCCAACCAGTTTTGGACTGAGGCGTAGTAGTAGTTATATTGTGCAATACGGATTTTGCATAATGGTGTTTCATTTGATGATTCTGTTGTTTGTTCACATGTTCTTTACTGATTTGGTTTTACTTTGTGCAGGACGTGATTGATACCATGTACAAGGATGCTAAATGAACTTGCAAGGCTTGAAACTAGCACCTTGTCTTTTTAACTCCACCTCCCTCTTTTTTAGTTTTTATTTTAATACTGTACATATAACTCAAAGAAGATGAGATTGTTTTATTAAACTGGATCAGCCTGTAATACAAGGAAAGTCTTATTTTTTATTAATTGGCTTTAGTTTATACCTATCAAGGAACACAAAAAATTACGTCTCTAGATTATGTTATTGTACAAACCAATTGTGGAAAAATAATTATAAACAAAGCGCAATAGTGGCAAAATCAAGTTATTCAAGAATTGCATCTCGATTCTCAACAATGAGTTTGTAGTAGTATGAGTATCTGAGGATGCCACATGAGTAGGAGTTAAATCCTTTACTACATGAGCCATCTGGTAAGATTCACAAGTAACCACATTTCAGTCTTGATAATGGAATATTAGCCACTTTCTTGGATCTTGACATGAAATCTCACTTGTGAAAGTTGAAATTCCATAATAGTAAGTTAGTAACTATTTTTTAAAGACGATCCGTTAGCATTGTTTCTCTTTGTACCATTATGAACCACTTAAGATGTAGATTCCAATTGTACTAAACAAAATTTGCATCCCTTTACTTTTTGGGATTTTTACACTGTATAGCCGTCCACCAAAATAATAACCGATAAATGTTTATTTTTTGAATATTAATTTGATATATAAAAGATATACGTACTTAATAATAGTGTATATTTTTTTTTGTAAATTTGACTAGCGAATATAATTATTTTGGCTGTCCAGCCAAATGTGCAACCTCCTGAATGTGTAGGCCACAATCCTTAATCCGGATCTTAAACTAAAAGGTAAATACCAACAATATTATCTTTAACTAATAATGAAAACCAACTGTGCTTAGCTTCAACACATTACCAATTTCATCGGAATTAGATATTAGAATTATTTTGCTTCAAGAACTATCACACTTTCAAAGACATAGAGACTATTACGACTATTACCCTTTGTCAAGTTGATTTACAATAGTTCTGTATTTTCTAATCGGGCAAAACGATTCAATATTCATTATGTAAACCATTTAACGGACATAAAGTAAAAGGACTTTAAGCTTCTCTATATGACCCAAAACAAGAGGTATGCAAATTTTGATGTCCAATACTCCATGCCTAGTTCGAACTGTATAAGAGCAATAATCAATTTTAGTTTGAAATGCTTGTAGGAGAACTCTAGTCTCTATATACCTTCTCTAATCCATTCGACGCGAGTATCATAGAGCACGTGGAATTTCGTGTGGATTAGCAAGGACCACCTTATAAGGCTAAATATTACTAAGTAATAGATAGCAAATTAATACCGTGAGGGAAGGGTAGAAAGAATCAGGAGAGTGAAATAAACATCAAATAGTGAATGACAGATTATGAGTCAACAAGGCACCAGTGGTCTAGTGGTAGAATAGTACCCTGCCACGGTACAGACCCGGGTTCGATTCCCGGCTGGTGCATTAAGAGCTGTGATGATTATTGCACAAATTGTGGAGTTGGGTCTTCACAACCGTCTGATCTAAATGACGAAATTCAGTGCATCTGAGCTCTAACTTTTTGTAATTTTTGTTTTAAATCTTTTTATTTACAAATATCACTTGTGGTTAAGGTAGTTGCAAGCTCATCAATTATCACAAGATGTTTTGTGAATGTGTAACTCCATTTAAATGTGCTCATGGTTGCGGTCTCGATATGGTTCTGCTGCGTTAATTAGTTTAAAGATAATGGTAAAAAACACATCCGAACTATCATTTTTTTTGCGCGTTTCACATCGACTATCATGTTTCCTTTCCTGCTGAGCCCATGCGATATTCTGTATTAAAATACACATTTATCGATTGTCCCCTTCTCATACCTAAACGATGGTGATAGTTCAGGTAGGAAAAGGGAACAGGTGATATAGTTGGGGTGTGAAACTCGCAAAAAAATGATACTTCAAATGTGTTATCATTAATGGTCAAAAACACATCTGAACTATCATTTTTTTGCGCGTTTCAAATGTGTTATCATTAATGGTATTAAAACACATTGAACTAACGATGGTGATTTTTTTTCACACCCACTAAAAAAATGATATCAAATGTGTTATCATTTCCTTACTGCGCGTTGAACTATTTCCATTTATGTATAAATAAAATACACCTCGGTGATAGTTGTCCCCTATCTGGAACTAAAAAAATGATACTTCAAATGTGTTATCGATGGTGATAGTTGCGTTTAGGAAAAAGATGATATAGTTGAGTCCCCTTCTCATGCACGAACGATGGTGATAGAAAATATAAAAAAACGATACTTCAAATGTGTTATCATTACCTCATTATCTTAAGAAATTTATGTTATATCAATTATTAATTTGTCGGTTACTCTGTTGTATATAATTAAATTTAGATAAATTAAGGTTCAGCTAATTGTCGATATTTTATTGTTAAGATGTCACGCCCATGCACTGTTAATATAGGACGTCTCGTTTCTACTGGCAAATCGGAAGTGTACAACTTGTGTTATCACTATTAATTGTTCATTAAAAAGATTGGAGACTAAACACTAATAAGAATGCAATTTTGCTATTAGTTGGCTATCAAATCTTTCTAATAGTACTAATTGCACCAAATTGCATTTCCTTAAGGGGATAGTGTGAAAAGTTCAAACATGCCTCATTCTATTAGTGAAGACTGACCAAGTCATAAATCATAATAGCTGTATTATCAGAATTAAGGCTGCTAATTGCGAACTAATAGTAGCATATTTGAATTGTGATTTCTTGGTTATTCAATAATGTCTCTTAGGAATTCACACATGTTCGTGTTACAGATGAAAATTGTTTATCATTTTATCTCTTCTGTTCAACTTCCTATGAAGCACACATAACTTTTGAGTTGATATAACTATCCGGTATATTCCAAAACTCATTGGTCTGATTAGTCTATAGGAAAAGAGGCTCTCTATCAAGATTTTTTCCATTTTTAGGGCTCAAATCTCAGACTTCTAATTAAGTATGGAGAAATTTCATCAATTGTCCCACTAAATCCCTTGGTGATAACGCACTTAAAACTAGTAGTTCTTTGATTTATTTTGCTTGAAGAACTATCACACTTTCAACGACACTAAGACTGTATCGATTCTACCCTTTATCAAGTTGATTTATAGTAGCTCTGCATTTTCCAATCAGACAAAACATTCATTATGTAAACCAGTTAACGGACATAAAGTAAAAGAACTTTAAGCTTGTTGTGGTTTTCTTTCCTACCAATTGGGCTCTCCCTTCACCATCTCCATCGGGATGGTCTACAAGGTTCTTAACTAATATTCTTACTGAAGTAAATTCTAGTTCGGAGACTTACGGGTTTTCTCCTTGCGGAAGCATATCCTCTGCAGCAACCATGAATCGAATTAGTGGTCATCGGGAATCCTCATGCACGGATGGAAACCCTTGTTCCACAGCCTAAATATCCTGTTTAAGATATCCAGAGAATTCTACTAATCCTATCCGTTCTCTAGATGATTTAGAGTGCATCTTCCAATACTCATAATGGTGTTTATATAGACCATAGTAGAGAATGAGCCATCTTACTTAGTGTATAAGGCTCAAAAGTTTTTTTCCCCTAACACTTACTACAGGACGCTTGCCTAGCCAACGTTGCCACAATATTGTTCTATGCAAGCGGGCGGTTTTTTAAGTTGACCCGATTTTGTTGGTGTCGTAGGGGCGAGGAAATTGACCTTCTCTTGCACATTTAGTCATATCGGCATGACCCCACTACTTTGTTTTCGATCGGAGCATCAAACAGGTGGTCTTTTCCTTCTTAACACGCGGCACACCAACTTGAAGTTTGATTTGAAAATCTCTCTCTACTTTCACAAAAATTCTCACAGCCTTCTCGTAGGTTTGAATTGTTCTTAGGCTACCATTGACCGGCACTAAGACCTGAATAACAAGTAACAGGTCAACAAAGCACCAGTGGTCTGGTGGTCCAATAGTACCCTGCCATGGTATAGACCGGGGTTCGATTCCCCGCTGGCGAATCCAGGGCTGTGATGATAATTGCACTAATTGTGAAGTTGGGTCTTCACAACCATCTGTTCAATGATGAAACTCAGTGCAACTGAGCCTCTACCTTTATTTTTCATCTTTTTTTAGTAATCCTAAATACTACTAGTACTAATTACTTCAAAATTAAAGTAATAGGTTAAAGTTAATAACCTTTGTTACTTGTGGTATAAGTGAGTTTGCAACTTGCAAGCTCATCAATAATCATAGGATATTGTTCTGTAAATGTGTTATTCCACATAAATTTACTCATGGTTGGGGTGCCAATTATTTGGTTCGGACGGTTATTTTAAAAACTTCATATCATAAGAGTATCAATTATTTTTGTGTTACTCTATTGTATATCATCAAATTTAAACTTTTCAAAATTATTGCAGTCATCTCGGTTCTCTTCGGTATTAATATGGTTCAGTTAATTTTCGAAATTTTATTGTTAAGGTATCATGCCCATGCACTGTTAATAGGACGTCTCATTTCTAATAGCAAATCGGAAGTGTACAACCTATGTTATCACTATTGTGAAGTTGGGTCTTCACAGCCGTCAGATCTAAATGACGAAATTCAGTGCATCTGAGCTCTTATATTTTTTTTTTAATCTTTTTATTTACAAATATCACTTGTGGTTAGGGTAGTTTGCAAGCTCATCAATTATCACAAGATGTTTTGTGAATGTGTAACTCCATGTAAATGTGCTCATGGTTGCGGCCTCGATATGGTTCCCCTGGGTTGAATTGTTTAAAGATAATGGTCAAAAACACATCCGAACTATCATTTTTTTGCGCGTTTCACACCCCAACTATCACATGTTCCCTTTCCTGAACTATCACCATCTATGTATTAAAATACACCTCAGCTATCAGTTGTCCCCTTCTCATACCTGAACGATGGTGATAGTTCAGGTAGGAAAAGGGAACAGGTGATATAGTTGGGGTGTGAAACTCGCAAAAAAAAAAAAACGATACTTCGAATATGTCATCATTAACTCATTATCTTAAGAAATTTATGTTATATCGGTTACTCTGTTGTATATAATTAAATTTAGATAAATTAAAGTTCAGCTAATTTTCGATATTTTAGTTTTAGGATGTCACGCCCATGCACTGTTAATATAGGACGTCTCATTTCTAATAGCAAATCGGAAGTGTACAACTTGTGTTATCACTATTAATTGTTAATTAAAAAGATTGAGACCAAACACTAATAAGAATGCAATTTGCTATTAGTTGGCTATCTAATCATTCTAATAGTACTAATTGCACCAATTTGCATTTCCTTAAGGGATAGCGTTTGAAAAGTTCAAACATGCCTCATTCTATTAGTGAAGACTGACCAAGTCATAAATCATGATAGCTGTATTATCAGAATTAAGGCTGTTAATTGCGAACTAATAGTCATATTTGAATTGTGATTTCTCGGTTATTCAGTAATGTCTCTTAGGAATTCAAACATGTTCGCGTTACAGATGAAATTGTTTATCATTTTATCTCTTCTGTTCAACATCCTATGAAGCACACATAACTTTTGAGTTGATATAACTATCCGGTACATTCCAAAACTCATTGGTCTGACTAGTCTATATTCACACCATGTGAGACCCATTTAAGGAAAAGAGGCTCTCTATCAAGATTTTTTCCATTTTTAGGGCTCAAATCTCAGACTTCTAGTTAAGTATAGAGAAATTTCATCAATTGTCCCACCAAATCCCTTGTTAACGCACTTATAACTAGTAGTTAATTCTTCGATTTATTTGGCTTCAAGGACTATTACACTTTCAACGACACCGAGATACCGTATCGATTACTACCCTTTATCAAGTTGATTTATAATAGCTCGCATTTTCCAATCAGACAAAACGATTCATTATGTAAACCAGTTAACGGACATAAAGTAAAAGAACTTTAAGCTTGCTGTGGTTTTTTCCCCTACCAATTGGGCTCTCCCTTCACGATCTCCATCGGGATGGTCTACAAGGTTCTTAAATAATATTCTTACTGAAGTAAATTCTAGTTCGGAGACTTACAGGTTTTCTCCTTGCGGAAGCGGATCCTCTGCAGCAACTAAGAATCGAATTAGTGGTCGTCGGGAATCCTCATGTACGAATGGAAACCCTTGTTCTACAGCCTAAATAACCTGTTTAAGATATCCAGAGAATTCTACTAACCCTATCCGTTCTCTAGACGATTTAGAGTACATATTCCAATACTCATAATGGTGTTTATATAGACCATATTAAAGCTTAGGGTTAGATTAACTAACGAGCCATCTTGCTTAGTGTATAAGGCTCAACAAATATTTTTCCCTAACACTTACTACAGGACGCTTGCCTAGCCAACGTTGCCACAATATTGTTCTATGCAAGCGGGCGGTTTAGAAGTTCGGCCCGATTTTTTTGGTGTCGTAGGGCAGAAATTGACCTTTCTAATGCATCTTTAGTCATATCGGCATGACCCCACTACTCTGTTTTCGATCGGAGCATCAAGCAGGTGGTCTTTTCTTTCTTAACACGCGGCACATCAACTTGAAGTTTGATTTGAAAATCTCTCTCTATCTTCACAAAAATTCTCACGGCCTTCTTGTAGGTTTGAATTGTTCTTAGGCTACCGTTGACCGGCAGTAAAACTTGAATAACAAGTAATAGGTGAACAAAGCACCAGTGGTCTAGTGGTAGAATGCAATTGAACCCCTGCCACGGTACAGACCATTGTTCGATTCCCGGCTGGTGAATCCAGAGCTGTGATGATAATTGCACTAATTGTGAAGTTGGGTCTTCACAACCATCTGATCAATATGATGAAACTCAGTGCAACTGAGCTCTACCTTTATTTTTCATCTTTTTTTAGTAATCCTAAATACTACTAGTACTAATTACTTCAAAATTAAAGTAATAGGTTAAAGTTAATAACCTTTGTTACTTGTGGTATAAGTGAGTTTGCAACTTGCAAGCTCATCAATAATCATAGGATGTTGTTCTGTAAATGTGTTATTCCATATAAATTTACTCATGGTTGGGGAGTCAATTATTTGGTTCCGACAGTTATTTAAAAACTTAATATCATAAGAGGATCAATTATTTTTGTGTTACACTATTATATATCATCAAAATTAAACTTTTCAAAATTATTGCAGTCATCTCGGTTTCTCTTCGGTATTAATACGGTTCAGTTAATTTTCGAAATTTTATTGTTAATGTATCATGCCCATGCACTGTTAATAGGACGTCTCATTTCTAATAGCAAATCGGAAGTGTACAACCTATGTTATCACTATTAATTGTTAATTAAAGAGATTGAGACCGAATACTAATAAGAATGCAATTTGCTATTCGTCGGCTATCTAATCTTTCTAATAGTACTAATTGCACCAATTTGCATTTCCTTACCAAGTCATAAGAGCTGTGGAGACTTACCAAGTCATAATAGCTGTAATAGACAAAGACCTCTCTTGTATAGACACTTATTGATGTTTCTATTGGGGTGCAAATAAAGTTCTACATTGACAGTTAAAGGATTAAGAATCTATGTAGAAGGTATGGGGATACTTTAATGATGTGAGAACTTTCCAGAAAAATCGTGAAGGCTTGGTTCAAAGCGGATAATATCACACTCTTAAAAATATTTATGCACTAACTTAGCTCAATAACTGATATCATAGCTATGGGTCAACGCGATAAATATGAAGATGACGAAGGTGATGGTGTTTGGCTCGGTTTACTACATTTATTATGCCAAAAGTAGCTTGAAGATACACACACATAAAGAAGCTAGCTTTAAGCTCCGGTAGTCATAAATGCTCGTTATATCGGTGAAACATAGTGAATCTAAAAAGTTGACTCGTTAACCATGGTATGGCTAGTATCTAAGCCAAGATTTTTACTAAGAACAAGATTATTTTTTTGGCTTCCCATCTGGTAATCAGGTACCCACAATAGAGCCCTGCCTAATTCGGATTCGCGTCGCGTAAGGCCTATTTAAGGGGGAAACTCTCCTTAACAAGATTTTTTTTATACTCAGGACTCAAACCCGTAAGCTCTGTATAAGGTTGGAGGGATCCTATCTATCTCATCACAAAAAGTCGGAATTCAAAATAAGAGCTAATAACAGAGGCGGACCTAACTCCCACCCTTCGGAAAATTTTATGTATATATATGTGTATATACCTTGAGAAATTAGTATATATTTAATTGTGCACTCTGACAAACGAAAGTGTCTTTGGGGTACGTTGGTTGCAACTGTTGCTTCCTTTACATGTCACTCCGGATCGAACCCGAATGTCAATTTTAATTATTTTTTGAGCCTATTTTTAGGAAACAATAAGCGTTAAATAAGCTCGCCGCATTCGAACCTGCACTGTCACCACATGTTGCTTGCTTTATGCATCGAGCTATCTCTTTCATTTGCTTCACTGTATTAAATTTTATTTATTACACATATTTGACCTATATACTTGTATTTTCGTCATTGCTACGCTGTTAGTAACCGGCCCGACACGTTATTATCCCTCAGTTGTCATTAAAATTTTTGTTGGCGTTTATGTTAAGATAGTGGTACTCCTGTCGTCTTAAAATCCTGGATCCGCATCTGGTTAAAAAGCAAACAAATGAAAAAGCCTATAATTAATAACTTCAATACTGGAACAAGAAATAACCACTTTTACGTGTTAATCCTTATCAATTAACATGTTAATTAGAAATGAGTAGCCTTTAATTGATCATTGCATAGGTTTAGTAATAACAAAGAATTTGGAGTGGCAAAAAATTCTGCAAGTGATCAGAAAAACAAAGGTCGGTTTCAAAGTCTAGAAAATGATAAATTTGTCAAACCGACCATCGTGGCTTAGGTCCAAACTATACCTTTTTCCAAAATTATTTCCATGAAGAATTGACAACTCCTCTACATGAAAAAAAAGCAGAAAAAGAGTGACCCCTTGAAATTTGAATCCCTGATTAGACAATGTAGTCATCCCACCTTCTATTTTTGTCCAACAGCAGCAGTACCATACACGATTGAAAAATTAAAAATTCAGTGAATAATATACTCGTCTTTTTATTCTTCTTCATGTAAATATCAATTTTTATTGACTAATTCGACAACCATAACATACATCTAACACATACGTCGCATGTTGCCTTCTTGCCATTGAATGGTTGGGTTCTACCTATAAAAGTAAACTTTTTGTAAAAAGCGCTTTACGTCCTCGATAGATCTACTCAACACAAATTTAATGGGTCGTTCGGTAGCTGATTTGGAGGTGAGTTATGCAGGTTTAAATCTTGCATAAGTAATATTAGGTTTGGTAGTTGGTTAAGAGGTAAGTTATTCAGGTATAAAATTAACAAGGTGCTTAGTTTGCAATTTAGCAACTCATATAACTAATACATGTATAAGTTATGAGAGAATCTATATTTTATTTTATGCATGATAAAAGGTGAAGTAACTAATATATGAATGACTAAACCCTGCATAAAAATAATACATATCTCGCATAACTAATTCCTGTATTACTAATACCTGCATAACTTTAACTAGCTACCAAAGGACCCCTAAATTAATGAGTAACACCAGCAAATTTTAGGTATAGCAGATGCTTATTAAACCACACAACAAAAGAGAAAAATCCAATAAATTCAGAGGCGGAGCCAGAATTCGAAATTTGTGGGTTCGGGGTTTTAATTCTTTAAAGTTACTGGGTTCTTAATTAATAATTTATACATAATCAAAAAAAAAATTGATACAAATATATGATTCGGACAAAAGCTACTGGGTTCGGCTGAACCCGCACCGGAAGGGCTAACGCTGCCCCTGCCAATAACCCCTTTTCAAACCTTTGCTAATATTGTATAGATGGCCTTTTCAAACCTTTGCTAATATTGTATAGATGGCCTTTTCTAACCTTTGCTAATATTGTATAGATGGTTCTAATTTTGGCATGGTGAACCAATTAGGAAAGTCATAATTAAGACGGTACAAATAAAGAAAATAATGACAAATTCCATGTAATTACCACTTGAATATATAGCAAGGCCAAACCCTAAATCCCATCAACCTAGACATGCATGCTAGCAAGCAGTTGGAAATCTTTTCTTCATGTATATACCTAACCAGCTTGCACATTTTATTCTTGTAATTTTAACAATCAAGAATTTTTTCGTAAATTAAAAAAATATTTTTCTCAATAACTTAAGATTTTGAATAAGAATATTGTTAGTAAAATACTCTTATCTCTCGTTATCTCATCACACACGATTTTTTCCTGAAACAATTTTACAAGGTCCTAAATGCAGATTGGCGACCAAAATAAATCAAAAAATATTTTATACTCCTTTATTTTAATTTATGGGACACTATTTTATTTTTAGTCCATTCCAAAAAAGAATTTCAAATATAATTATATTTGAAAAGATCTAATTAAAAACTCCACATTTTACCTTATAAGTTACAAACTTTTATAGCGACACATGTGTTATGACATGTTTAATATCACAAGTTTCGAAAATCTCATAGCCACACAAATATTATGACATGTTCAAGACCCCAAGTTTTAAACCTTTTTTAGTTAAACTTCGTACCGAGTCAAATTGTGTCACACGTTGCAGAAAGATTAAAAGAAAAGAAGATAGAAAATAAAGTTGATCTTGTGGAGGAGTTTGCAAGGGGCCCTTTGATAGTGTTGATCAAAATATGCCAAATGCAAAGTGATATTATAAGATTTGATGTCTAAAGTTTTTTTATTTTATTTTCTTCATGAATCATGATGTCAATTTCAACAAAATAAAAAAAAAATACAGCTACGAATTTCCATATCAAAGAAAACAACATGGAGATTACGATAGCAGGGACCATATATTGATAACTGAACAGTGTTATATATTTGTATGAATTTGTTTATTTGTTTTGTAAATAGAAACTCATAATAATGAAAATAATTTGACAATACATTTTTTTCAATTACGAGAAAGGAGTCTTGAATTAAATATTTATACAACAAAAAAATTGACTCTGCGTTCTTTAATTTCAAACGCATGGCTTAAAAATTTATCCATAGAGTTTCACCTTAGAAAAGAAAAGAAAAAAGAGAAGAAGAAAAAGAATAAGGATAAAATTTATTTTGCATCGAGTACATAAGACCTTTTAATTTCATATCTTTTTTTAAGTTATTTTCACTCTTTAATTGTTCATTTGTTGCATTTTCAAAGTCTAGACTCTAGTATACAATTTTGCGAGATGGAAAGTTTAAGAATTAAAAATAAGAATTTATTGAATCTCTGCTCCCAAAAACCATTTTGTAATAATTTTATTTTTGCATACTAAAAAGTAGAAACAGGTGAAATGTTGTAAGAGAATTACAAATTGCATGCAATTAATTTCTTTGGCTAATATTTGCTAGATAACTAGTGAAGCACAATATTGAATAAGGTGGTCCTTTCCAATACGGAAAGTACATTTTTCTGAATATTAAGGACTACAAATTTGTAATGTTCAAAGAGAGCAACATAAGGATTAGAGCTTCTCAATTTATAGTGACATCATAGGATCATTGAAGGTTATGGTTGAATGGATGGGTGATTTGCACTCTTGGCCATATTTCGTGTTGGTCTTTCGTTTTTGTCCCTCATAATAAATAAGATTTTCGCGGGGCATAAATTTATATTTTCGCAGCATCATAGTATTCCAAAAATTATGCCTCACATGACTTCACTTTCTAAAAAAACTTATAACCAACCCATTCGAAGGCAAACCGTGAAACTTCTTCAGAATGGATCTCTCAGCCTTTAACAAGAGGTTTCGAGTTCGAAGTTTGAGAATGCATTTTTTATTTTATTTAATGAGCTCTTATATGGCACTAAATCGAATTAGTTAGGCCACCTAGATTTTGTGGTGGAATATATAGGATTTCACCCTTAATTAGAGGTCTTGAATTTTATTTTAAATCTGTTTTGAAAAAGAGTAATGTCACATTTTTACATTAAGAAATCTTCAACTTTAAGCATATTATATTATTAATCTTAATGATATGTTTTTATAGTCGCATATATAAATGTCATGACATGTAGGCTGAATACATTGACAACCTTTTAAACTTGCCAGTAAATTTCATTTACACACTCATAACTATAATTTATTTGGATTGAGCACCTGAACACATGATAAAGTGTTAGTATTGGACACTTCCGACTCAAATTTTTTGAAAACTTCTGAACGTATTCTCGAACACCCATAACGTAGATACAATTAAACCACTTAAACTATATTACCTCCTTCAATAATACACATTAACCTCAATAAGTCGTAAAATCTCAGGCAAGAAATTAGTTGAAGCACAATTAAATAGATTTTTTTTTTTTTGGATTTCCCACTCGATGACAAGTATCCATATTGGAGTCCGATTAAATCTAGATTCGCGTTGGAAAGTCCCACATTGTGTGCAGCCGCTCCCTAACAAAGGCGACCTCATACCCAGGAGGACTCAAAATTTGAGACATATGGTTATGATTGAATGAGTATATTTTACCACTCCACTACAAACCCTTGCTATCATCTCGAAGCCATTTTTTTAATTTTATATAAACTCCCCTAATAATAGCAATTTTTATATTGCTAAGCATGATAACATAATTACGTCATCCATATTTTTCTAGGATTATTATATTTTATCTTTATTACATTTTTGGTTGTTCAGATAAAGGATGGAGCAATGACGTGGCCTTTGGGATTAATGGGGACTAAAGGAGCTGTCGTTTTAGTCGGCGTCGGCTCGCAGCGCTGTATACCATACAATTCAACCAAGACTCAACTTTTTCCTCTTTAACTAATAAACCCCACTACTTAAACAACCCCCCCCCCCCCCCGCCCAAAACCACCACACCCCCTCTCCCACCTTGCACAATTCCCTTATCGTCATCTTAAAAAAAGAAAAAAAAATGTAGCGTCACCTGAGATTTACGTCTCTCCTCGTGTTAGATAAAACGTTTTGTATTACTTTCATACTTTTTAAAATCGGTTAAAAGACCCTTGATTTTAATTTTACATAGTAGATCAAAATATTTGAGCACGAAGTGGGAGTGGGTTAGTGGTCATGGCTCTTATATAGGTAGCACCGGCATTCTTGAGGGCGAAAAGCATCACTCAAGAGTGGAAATTGTGATGCAATTAGATACTTTATTAAGAAAATTCAAAATATATAAAGAGTAGACACACTAAGAAGTTGAGGGGATTCAAGATTTACTCTATTAAAAAATTGACCTTATATATACAATATAATCTTCTGAAGAAACCCCTTTACCTCCCCTAAGCTTCGCCTCTCGGTGGGAAGGGGTTACATTGATATCCGAAAGGGGGAAGACGTGCACAGATACTTGATTTGGGGCCACTCTTTAAGTTATGTCCTTCCTATGTTTTTTTGCAGGTTTATGTATGTTGAAATAATTTTATACCTGAGGTGTCCAAAATCGCAATAAAATGCCTGAAGTTTGAACTTCAGTAAAAGTTTGTCAATTTTGTCTGAACTTCAGTCACATACGACTAAAGTTTAGGCGTTCATGCTTAAAGTTCAGTTGAATATTTTTTTCTAAAAATATTGACTTTTTTGAATTTCAATAATCCAACGCATGATACAACACCCAATCTATTTCAGAAAAGCTCAACTTGAAACATAAATTGCATATATCTTTAAAGAGCAACCTCAATCATTTATTTATCAAAATAATAATAGATTTAACAAACTCATTTTGTAATAATAATAATTTACTAATATTTTTAAGCTTTTCCAAGCAACACTCACTTCATTAAAACTCATTCATAAGAAGAGGCGAAATTTTCCACCGAAAGATACAAAGGGTACGATTTTGGATTTGATTTTTTGGAAGAGACGTGTTAGGTGTATATATATCATATGCAAATACAGAAAAAAGCTTTTTGGGTCATAAATGAAAAGACATGTGGACCCATACGTACACGAGCCCTGTCTACAAAAAGATAACTTTACGACTTTAATGAAATAAAATTTTGGACCCCATTTTGATAGCAGCCTTTTTGTGTTTTATCACCACTCACGTCTATTTTTGGCTACCACAATCCATCAATCCATCCACGCTATACTAGTAGAAAATTGGTCTTCAAAAACTTAGTTTATTTTCTTGTTCTCAACCAATGACAGATCCTGGATATTTTCTTGTTCTCAATCAATGACAGATCCTGGATAGCTTATTCATTTTCTCAATCAGTGACAGATTCAAGATTTTTATTGAGAGGGTTGAAAAATAAAAATATAGTGACAGATATTTGAATTTGGAACCTCAAGATAAAATTTGAACACCCTAAACCACTATACCAATCTCTTTTCTTGTGTTCAGAGTATTCAAAATCTATATATGTATATAAAAAAATAAAAAAAATATCTTATATATACAGTGTAATTTTTTATCGAGTGTGTTCACCTAGATCCACCCTTGTTCTCAATATAAGATTGCAATGCACACCGTGAAGAGGGAGAACTGACATTGTAACTTTATGGAATCTGAATTTTATAATAGTTATTTTAAGTGTTAATTTAAATTTAATATTGATACATTTAAGCAGAGGCAGAGCCAGGATCTGAAGCTTGTGGGTTCGGAGTTCTAATTCTTTAAAATTACTAGGTTCTTAATTAATTATTTGTACATATTTGACAAAAATTTTAATACAAATATATGATTTGGACAAAAGCTATTGGGTTCGGCTAAACCTGCACCTAAAGGGCTGGCTCCGCCCCTGTATTTAAGAAGTTTCTTACATAAATGCGTTATGGAGCAAAAATTATTGAATACGATCAAATCTGAATCTAGACTTCTACCTCTGTCCTTCACAACATGAGATGGTCCAAATAAAGTAATATGGTTAGTAAGAATTCATATAGCCAACTCTAAGTTGTTTGAGATTGAGATGTAGTAGTAGTAATAGTACTAGTTGTTATTGTTGTACAAGTTCTATGCATACTCTAGTACCAAAACTATTTACACAATAGAATTAGTTAAAATTTAATTGTAAGTAATTCTGCCTAATGAATCTTAATTAGGAGCCCGAATAAATGATATATAACACGTTATGTAGATTAAATTACAATGACGGTGAAAAAAACTTTCACGCTAATAGTGTATATCAATGGAAGATCCACAATATAATATGTGGATTCACTTGAACCCAACACTTTTCATAAATTTTATATATGTATTAAAAAAATTACTGGATAGTTATAAGTATTTGGCCGTGAACTCAATCATTGTTGAATATCAACTTGAGGTTGTTAACCCCTCTACTTTATCAAATGTTGAATCCGCCCGTAGTTACGTAACATTATTCCAATCTCATCCATTCCCAATTGAATTCACCTCAATTTGTGTGCATATTTCTAGTTTCTTATATATATGTAAGGTAATATCTACATGGCTCGAGTCTCAAGAACCCTTATTTTGGGACTATTTGGATTGACTATTCTTAATGAATTTACACAATCTAAGCGAGAAAAGACAAATTAGATTAATAATGTGTATTTTAGAAGAAAAAAGAAGAAGAGAAGATTAGACGATCATAGTCCCACGGGTCCGGAGCCTAAATGGCACAAAATTGGATTAAAATTGTCAAAAGGGGTTGTCAAATTTTTTATAGATCAAAGGGGGTTAATCGTGCAGCCCTACACGATTTACTCCCTTCCTTTTTAACTCCGTTCCTTCCGTCAACTTTAAAAAAAAAAAAAGTTAAAGGGGCAAATCGTGTGCATGTACACGATTCGCCAAAATTTCATTTTGCAAATCGTGTACATGCACACGATTTGCCCCTTTAACTTTTTTTTTTTCTTACTTGATTTGCCCTTCGACTTTTTTTTTTTTACTACTCATATATCATGTGTTTCTTTTTTCCTAATGTTAACTTATTTTTTATTTTTCATTTGTTGTCACATTTGATTCAAAAATATTTTAACTCAAATAAAGTCATACAATAATTAAAAATTTATGAAATAATATGTAAAAATACAAAATACAAAATACAAAAAAAAAGTTTAATAAACATCACACATTATCTGAATAAAACGTCACACATATAGGTGATGAGGCATATTGGCCACCTTCTCCATTCAGTTTAATTGCAAACACTGAATACGAGCGAATTTCAGGAGCGCGGAGTACAACAAGAAGGAGGAATGAAATGGATATAGCTCCTGCTCCCATGGCTAGGAAGTGTAGTACGTGCAAGGAAATGGGTCACAACAAGAATCGTTGCCCCTTGCGAAACCAATAGCTGTTGTTTTTTTGGTTATTATGTTTTTCCTAAGTTGTACGTTGTTATTTCCTTATGTAATTTTCTACGAATATGTCGTCTTAATTGTGTGACGTTTATTCGTATAATGTGTGATGTTTATTAAACTTTTTTTTTGTATTTTGTATTTTTACATATTATTTCATAAATTTTTAATTATTGTATGACTTTATTTGAGTTAAAATATTTTTGAATCAAATGTGACAACAAATGAAAAATAAAAAATAAGTTAACATTAGGAAGAAAGAAACACATGATATATGAGTAGTAGGAAAAAAAAAGTTAGAAGGGCAAATCAAGTAAGGAAAAAAAAAAAGTTAAAGGGGCAAATCGTGCGCATGCACACGATTTGCCCCTTTAACTTTTTTTTTTTTTTTTTTAAAAGTTGATGGAAGGAACGGCATGCACACGATTTGCCCCTTTAACTTTTTTTTTTTTTTAAAAGTTGATGGAAGGAACGGAGTTAAAAAGGAAGGGGGTAAATCGTGTAGGGCTGCACGATTAACCCCCTTTGGTCTATAAAAAATTTCACAACCCCTTTTGACAATTTTGATCCAATTTTGTGCCATTTAGGCTCCGGACTCATAGTCCCACTGCTAAGATAAAACAAGTTGCATTTGACAAGTTAACCACCAACTTCAAATCAAAATTAAAGTATTTAATTTAGTAGTAGTCGTACATGTTGCACTCGAATTTCAAATGAAACGTCGATTAAAAAGATTTTTGGTGTTGGATTTAGATTTTTGTTTAGCTAATTTAGTACAAAGGAGATTTTATGGGTTCAAAATTTCCAATTAATGATATGCAATTTTGACGAAGACCTACTTAGCAATTCATTATTCACGAAAATGGATGTTGCTACTTTTGACTTTCTTCATAATAGTGTACTCCCTCCGTTTACTTTTATTTGTTCAGTATTCTAAAAATACATTTTCACATTTACCTGTCACTTTTAGCATATTAAGAAAAAATAATTTCTTTTTTTCCTCTTTTACCCATAGTATTAATTACGCATTTCAAATCATTTTTCAAGTTCATTAAAAATATGCACCAACTAATATGAGTATTATGGTAAATTATGCACTTCATTTATTATTTCGTAAGGGGTGTGCAAAATCCATAGTGAACAAGTAAAAGTGAACGGAGGGAGTAATATGCAATTTCTACTTAGCCGTTTGGACATGATTTGAAACCATGATTTGAAATCATGTTTGGACATGCAATTTGGATTTCTTAAGTTGTATTTTTTCTTATAGACATAAAACCCCCACAAGTTGTGAAAACTATCAAAACATTCCTAATTCATATACAATCTTACCAAATGAGCAAGTCATAGTTCATAACAAAATTAATACGCTACTAGAAGGCCTTTCTAAAAATATAACATCAATTGATCAAACTTTAGTTCAATAAAAAAGAAAATTTAACATGAATAGTAATGTAACTATGACTTGGTAGAAGTTAAAACATAAATAAAGATTGGTCGAAGTTAATGAGGTTGATAAATGGTTGGTGGGAGTAATTGTTAAAAATATCTACCAACTTATGGGTCTTTTTTTACAAAATATAAATTTATGGGTCAAGTTTTACATTTAAATTTTTTGAAACCATGGTTTGACAAAAAAGATTAGATACGGATAAGTAGATCAAAGCAGTATTAAAATGAAAACAACGAGAATGAAAAAGCCATGATAAAGTAGCCTGAAAAAAGAGGCAGTAGCTACCACAGATAAATAAGGTAAGAGGCAGTAACTACAATCAATATACAAATGAATACACTAATCGCAGTACAGGAAATAACGACATGTAACAGAAGTCGCAGGGCAAGAAACTATACAAGTAATACTACGCCTACTACTATGGACCTACTAAGTAGGGCAACACACGACTACCTACTACCTTATACCCTAATCTGTGTTCTCCATAGCCTCCTATCTAAGGTCATGTCCTCAGTAAGTTGTACCTTCGCCATGTCCTGTCTAATTACCTCTCCTTAATACTTCTTCGGCCTACCTCTACCTCTCCTAAAACCGTCCATAGCCAACCTCTCACACCTCCGCACTGAAGCATCCATGCATCTCCTTTGCACATGACCAAACCATCTCAACCTCGTTTCCCGCATCTTATCATCTACCGAGACCACTCCCACTGTCCTGGAAATCTTCATTTCTAGTCTTATCTCTCCTAGTATGCTTGCACATCCATCGCAACATTCTCATTTCCGCTACTTTAAGCTTATGAACGCGAAAGTTCTTGACTGACCAACACTCCGCCCCATAACATAACAAAGTCGTGGATTGTTACTCAAGGGTCTAACTGGATATCTTAAAAAGCTCTTTCAATCTTTTTTGTCTAGAACAACATAATCAAGAGGAGCAAAGCTAAACAACACCCGCTTTGGGGTAATTCCCCCTGAAGTTGGAGCTAATTGAACCATTTTTCACCTTGAAGTGGTCAACATATGCGGAATTTTGACCAATTTTCACCTCGAATTCGAGTTCTTGAAATAAAATAAAATAAAATGATAAAAAAACTTGTATCCCTTTAATCGATCATAGGTAATATTATTCAACATTAGTTTGACCAATGAATTTCAAATAATACTCCCTCTGTTTCAATTTATGTGAATCTATTTCCTTATTAGTCCGTGCCAAAAAGAATGACATCTTTCTATATTTGGAAACACTTTACTTTTATGCAATGATTTATAGCCACACAAAATATATGTGACTTATGTAGGACCACAAGTTTAAAAGTCTTCTCTTCTTTCTTAAACTCCGATTAAATGCTTAACGTTCACATAAATTGAAACGAAGTGAAAGATATCATTATATTAAAGAAAATGGAAGCATATTTCTCCTGCCAAAAAGGAGGAGGTGTAAAGAAGAAGGAAGCTACACAGCTCAAAAGTTCTCTTTGAGTCATTACTCATTACTGCTGACTATCCTGCAATATTTTAGAGTAACATAAATTCATAAAGTAGTTTTTTGTGTCTCATCAATAAAGAGTTAAACCAAAAAATAAATAAATAGGGACCACTCTTTATGGGGTCCACACAGACAATGCTAGCCATTTGGCAAAATCAAATAGTCAAACCATACCAGTTGTTACTTGTGAATGTGACTTCTTCTAAAAAGCTTCTTTTCAAACTCTTCACTGATTTACAGCCTGTTTACGAGGGATGTACAAATCTTTCACTAAGATATTTTTCATTCTTGTACAACATTGTCTTCAATGCAATGCACATTCTTGTTTGAACTTACATTAGTTAGTCATGAACAAATAATATGTATTTTCACTTTAATTTGCAACTCTCAAGGCCAAATCGTTTGATTCGGTGTTAACATTAAACAGGGATAAATCGAATATTATCCATGATTAATTATGCAGGGGGTACTTCAGCCAGCCGCTAGTTACGAAGGATTAAGGGGGTTCAATTGAATTCCATTCATCGACAACTTACACTGCGTAAATAGAGAAATAATGAGTTCTTGTGTAATATATAAACTGTTGAATCTTCTTGGTATAAGAAACATTTTCAGTGTAACATTATATAGAATCTTTTTGAATCCCTTTATATAAATTGTTGTCTCCTACTGTCCCAGTACCCGTCGATTTCTTAAAACCGTCCAATTTTTAAGTCAATTCTCCCTTCGTACTACGGTTTTTTTTTTTTTTTTTTTTTTTTTTTTTTTTTAACATTATTAGTGTTATTTAATAGACTACAACATGTCACTCATCATTTATTCTAAGTTATCGATCAATATTATTAGAAATAATTACCTGCATTTATCTTTTACGAGACCTGATTGTGTCAATATATATGGAAATTTTAAGCCATCAATGGATATAACTTATACACTTATAGTTATTGCATGGGTAGGTCAAGAGACTGTTGAAAGAGCTAAAAGTGAAAAGGTAAATCATAAATGTGAACTATTGAAAACAAAAAGTTAAGGGCCTTTAGAAGAGGAAAGAACATGGTACTTTCTTCTGCAGCTATAAATACAGCAAAGAGAAAACCAAACTTTGACACAGACCGTAAGATATCAAACACAAAAACTTTATTCCAAAATCCAAACTGCCCCTTATTTCCATTTTTTTTTCCTTATATAAGCCAATCATCAAGAACAAGTTCTCTAACTTTTAACAGATTCTCATATTTTCTTGGATTCAGTGTATTTCTTTTTAGATTCTCTCTTTTAGTTTCTTCAACTTGTCTTTGTTAAATCTCAAGAAAAGGGACAATTTTTGTAGTACCCTTTCCCCTTTTTGCTTTCTCTTTTCTCCTACATCACTTGTCTACCCTGGGAATTTATTTTCTTGAAGATTTTTTTTTTTTGAGTAAACATGAGTACAATTCAAGAAGACATGCCTTACACATATGATGAGGCTGCTCAAATTAGATCTTCTTTATCTCAAATCCTACTAACAAGTAGCACTAACACTTTAGACTCAATCTTTTCTCATTGCCAAGAACCCAAAAATCAATTGTCTACTACTACTAATCCTGTTCTTGAGCCACTAGGTTCTTCAGTCTACCTAAGACAAAAAGATTTGCTACAAAAATTTTGGGAACAAAATAGAACAAATATCACAATTCCAACGACTTCCACACTTCAAAAAAACACTTCATATTCACAAAGTTATGTTAGTCCAAACAAGAAAAACTCATATAGAGGAGTGAGGCAAAGGCATTGGGGAAAATGGGTGGCTGAAATAAGACTTCCTCAGAATAGATTGAGAGTTTGGCTTGGAACTTATGACAGTGCTGAAGCTGCAGCTTATGCTTATGACAGAGCTGCATATAAACTTCGCGGTGAATATGCACGATTGAACTTTCCAAATCTACGTGATCCGAGTGAGTTGGGATTTGGAGATAGCACAAAGATGAATGCTTTGAAGAATTCAGTGGACGCTAAGATTCAAGCTATTTGCCAAAAGGTTAAGAGGGAGAGAGCTAAAAAGGGTGCCAAGAAAATTGTTGAAAGTGAGAAAAAAGTTGCAAAAAATGTGGAGTTGGACTCATCATCTTCTTGTTCTTCTTCATTGGTTGGTAGTGAAAGTTGGAGTCATAGTGATGTGATTTCACAAAGTAGTTGTGAAGATGGATTCTTGAAGAGTGAGAATTCACCTTGTTCTGTTCTTGGTTACTGCCCCGTGGGGCCCGAGAACGATGACAGCTATATCACTAGCATCACACATCAATTCGAACAACCGATGATGGAAATGGAGTTCGAAGATAACACTCTTGCAAGAATGCCTTCTTTTGATCCTGAGTTGATATGGGCGGTTCTGGCTAATTAGAAGTTATTTCGATTTACATAGACGGATTTAAATTTAAAATATATGGATTGTGACCGCAATGCCTTTTTGCTTACTACATCTGAGCCAAAACTATTGGATTTTACCGAACCCGTAACTTCAACTGTAGAGACGCCCCTGCTTACCCTCCACGTGACTTATTTTTTTTTTTTTTTTTTTTTACCTCAAAGCGATTTGGGGTTATTTTTAGAATCTCTTCTTGAGATTTAGTAAGACCAGTTTATGTTGTGGGAAATGTAAATTTTTAATTTTGAAGATGTGTAGCTATTCAGTTATGATTTCATTTGTCAAGTTTATCAGTATCAGTCTCTTGTTTCTGACTTTTGTTTCTTTCTGGGATGAACAGAGAATATTTTAAAATGCACATTCCCAGTTTTATGTACTCAAATTATTAGGAATTTTGCTTGATTATAATAAAGTTTGCATCTTTTAAACCATATTGTAGATTTCCCTATTTTTTGCTTGGAGAGGAATGATATTTTATATAAAGAGAAAGTTCACATCCCTTTACACCATCATTAATTAATCAAAATGGTTTCAGTCTCAAATTAGTTGAGATCGACTATACACATAACTTTTATCTATTTTATTCTATTCGAGTCCCATGTCTCAAAAAAATTCAATATAGATTTACCTAATGTCAGTATCTCAACAAATTCGATATAGATCTAACTAATATTAACTGACAGTATAATGAAACTGTTATGCCATCAGCGTGTTCAAGTTACTAATTTCACTTTTATATGTATATATATATATATATATATATATATATATATATATATATATTAGAAAAGATTGTTTTGGGGAAGAATGAAGATTTTCTTGGAAAATAAATGTGAAGAACAACAATGCCACATCTCTTGAATTACCATATGGTGGATCATGTGATGCAGAAAGCTATATCAGAATTGAAAAAGCCACATGTGGAAAACCGGAGCTCTTTAAGAAGTGTTGGTGGTCCTGTGTTCTTGTTTTCTTTCTCACCTACTCATTCTCTTCTTCTTTTTGGAGATGCACAACTTTTGTTCTGAGAAGAAAAGACCTATTAGGTTCAAATCCCATCAGAAGAAAAAAAAAATATTAGTAGGTGATTTCGTTTCATCTATCCAAGTCTGGGTTGATAGAGCTTCCCGATGAATACACTGGTGGGACGTAGCAGTCCCGTAGTCCCGTGGTATTTCTCTGACTAATAGTGAAGAAATCTAAAGAAAAAAAAAAAAACCTACGTGTATTCTCTTACTAAGAGTGAAGAAATCCAAAGTAAAAAAGAAAGAAAGAAGTGGTCCCAATTCATGTTGTGGATCAATGTGATCCACCAAATGCAAAGTAGATGATGGTGATGCCTCAATAGAGCTTGTCTGACTTATAATATAACAGCAACATTAAGAACTCTTTGGGGCATAATTATTTCTCAGACTTGTCACTGTTTGAGAATGTTACTTTGAATATGCCAATTATTTGTCTAGCTTCATCTACACTACATGCACAAATGTGATCAACTTAACCAGCTCTTCTCGGTAGATGCAGAACTGACAAACTTCTGAGCTGACAAGCTTTTGAAAAAAGGATATATATGAGATGTTTAAACAAATTTCAGATCAGAGAATGAGAGAAAAGTAAAATGTTATAATATAAGACAACACATAAGTTTACATGACAAACATGCTTTTGGGCCAATATGCCTTGGCCCAAAGACAACTCCGTTTGTCCATTGGATCAACTGGGACAATACATATCTTAGGCAGGGTGGATGCACAGTTTCTGTTGCAAGTTCACGTGAACCCAGTAATTTTTACCCGAACTCTCTATATACGTAAAAAAATCCCTAAATATCTATAAATATTTGACTGTGAATCACCTTATCATTGTATATATTAACTTGAAGTCGCGGTAAGAACCCATAAACTTCAAATTCAAATTCTGAATCCACCTCTAGACGTAGGCTTGGTTTTTGACAAATATATGTGTATAGAGAAGTAGGATGTAGTCAAAGTATTTGATTCGACCTTAGCTTCTTGGAATTCTAGTTTCTTTGGCAGATTATGTAAGGAGATTTAGTCTTTTAGCATGATAATGTGCTGTTGCTTATAAATTTCCTCACCCTTTTACCTTATTGAATGTGTTCTTGAAGTTTTGTATAAGTCCAATATAAAAGCTTAAATAAACAAGACGTTGCAACTTCAAGGCAAATCTTGTATGTTGTGCATTACTTAGATGTAATAGTTGCAAAATCTCCTCTACTTGACTAACAACTTAGTGAAATGGAAAAGAATAATAAGTAATAGAAGGCACACCTGGAAATGCTCATAGGCATAATTTTCAGTATCTCATGATTCAAGAACATGTTTTCACGCAAAAGCAGTTATACTCTCGAAGACAACTTTCAAGACTGATAGAAAGAGGAGTCAAAATGGATTTGACAGTTAAGCACCTAAACTTTCCTGTCCTTCTGGGCTGGACTAGTTAGACCTTGTACTGGACTTTAGCAGCAAGCTGGTCCACTCATATGGGCTATTCGCTAAATCTTACCATTGCACAGTGCATAGTGATAGTAATCATGCGCAGATCTAACATGTCGTATGTGAGTTTACATGAATCCAGTACTTTTGCCCAAACTATGTACATGTGTTAAGGAATTCATAAAATATTTATAAATATTTGATTGTGAACCCATATTGTAAAATTAACTTGAGGTCGTTGTAGGAACCCATAAACTTCAATTGTATCAAGAGATTAAAGCTTTGTTTGGATAAAAAAAATTGCAGCCTAGTTTTTATACATTGTGGACTGCCCCTTTCTCTGGGATTTGTCTCTCCAATGTCTATCTTCATGTCACCCTAGGACCACAAAACTCTCAACGGAAATGCTCTTCATATTAGGAAAAGGAGAGTGAGGGGAAGCGGGGGCAGCCCTCAGCCCGATCGTCCAATCCGTTCCAAATAGGCATTAATGTTAAAAGGAGCTGCAATTCAAATCAGGCTGGCCTTGTGGAGAGCTCATCAGCACCCACCAAGCTGGTGCATGCTCTACTTTCTTATATGGTCGGGAGCATTTCTCATAAGCAAAATTTGGTTGGTAAACCACACCAGGTGCTTACACCATGATCAATTCAACTTACTGTAATTAAGTGATTTAATAATGTGAAAATATACGTTAATTCACCATGATTAATAAATAGTTTTGTATATTCAAACATATGTTATGTATCCATTGATTTGATGTAAACATGTGATACAAGTTTTTACGAAATTGGTCTCGCTATATGATCGGGAACAATCCTCAGTTCATGAGTTAACTTTAGAAGGTTCAATTCTTAATATAATATCAGTGTCAGACACACATCCCAGCATATGGTTTAGTCAACGTTGAGCCCCATATTATGTTGTTCACCCTTTAATTCGGGTTGGGCGTGGGGGGTATTGAGTTTGTCCCACATGGACTTATGGGATGGGGATTCGGTCTTACCTCAGCTTCTTTCTAAGTATAATTAGGTCCAACATCCATTCCTTATCCGTAGTTTAGCCAAAAACTAGATGAATCAAGATGGGGCTAAGCAAGCAGCAATCTCTCTCCTTCCCAAAGAGCCACCCAGAGTAAATACTCAATGCATCAACAAGTTCATTGCTTTTCTCTAGAAAATCAGATTCAATAGCACCAGTTATACAACTAACATCAGATTGAAAAAAACAACAGTTGATCTAATCGAATGTCAATCCAAGCATAAAAACTACCTTTGCTATCCAAAAATCAGGAACTTCTATTCCAGCATTAAACAAAGTTTTTCTGTATATATAAGCCAAGACTTACAAATGTCTAGTACAATCATATGGCAACATATTCCCAAAACGTATTCATATAGTAATAATTAGTATACTTTCTAGTTCTTACTACATCCCACATGGATGCAAAGTTAATTACAAACCACATCAAAACAAACCAAAATAACACACATATATATACTTATATAGTTCTATTATACATTATACAAAACGTTAGCATATACGCTTCAATCAAAGTAGTTATGCAGGAACTTACGAACACTTCTCATGAATCCACCTTTCTTCTCTTCCTTCTTATGCCACTTATTCTCTTTCTTAGCTTTTTCTTCTTCTGCTTCACCATTGTTATAATGAAAACGCTTCCTTAATTTCATTCTATCGAAGCTATAATGGTCTTCACCATAGTGCTTCGCATAAAGCTTTGACATTTTGTCATCCTCATCATCATCAACATGATGAGCATGGAATTGATTTAAAGAGAATTCTTGGTTCAGTTCTCCACCTTAACGGCATAAAATAGGATTGATCAAATTCTATTGAGTTTGACTCATAGTGATAGCTCAAATAAAAGATATGAAACAAGTAGCTGTAAATTAAAATTAGAACTAGCACAATTTGCAAAATTAAAAGCCTTTGCACAATTTGCTTTTCACTTTTCAATTTAATTTTACCAAACTTAGAGATCTTCCTCATTTCGTGGAAACTTCAAAAAAAAATTCACTTCATTTAAAAATCAGCGTGTGGCCATGGAAAATCCAAATACAACTTGAAGTTGTATTTGGAATTTGGAAAACATCTAAAACTTTGTTTTCACTTCTTCCACACACTTCTTCCACCGAAAAGCTATAACCAAATACAACTCCATCTTAAAAAATCCCAAAGAAAGTGAAAAATAGTTGATTTCTATGGCCAAACGTTGTTTTCACTTTTTTTCACTTTCAGTACATCCAAACAACCAAATATTATTTGCAAAAAACTATAACCAAACACAATTCCATCTTTAAAAATTCCAAATAAAGTGAAAAATTGTTGATTTCTAAGGCCAAACACCTACTTAGTTATTTACTTACATGAGGAGTCTTATAGTTGATTTAGCAGAATATTCAGTTTCTTAGTTTTACTATGAGTCTAATAATAACATTTAGTTGTAACAAGAGTTTACTACTTTGTTTATTATGTGCCTTACGATTAATACTTCCCTCCATCCCAAATTAAGTTTCTTATTTGGTCTGTCCAAAAAAATGCCTCTTTCTATATTTAGTAAGTTAACAATTCAAACATCCTACGTACCAAGTTTATAACCACAAGATTGAAAAGACATTTTAGTAAATTATACCCATCTTTAATTTAGAATCCGCAACTAGTTTGAAAAACAAGTCATCTATCAATTGTTCAATTTTTTATTTCCTAAAGACTCTCAATAATGTACGTAGTAAAAAACCACACCTTAAATTTTTGAGGCCTTATCTCTTTCTTAAACTACGTGTCTCTAGTCTAAACACTTAAATTGGAACTATAAAATTTATATGAGACAATTTTTCATCCATAAATTATCATTTTTTCAACTAGTTTGCAAAACACACATCATCTATCAATTTTTTTTTTGATGACTTATAATGGGAACGCTTCCCTAGTATGCAGCAACACATTTAGTTGTAGCAGGAGTCTACTACTTTGTTTATTATGTGCCTTATTATTAATACTATAAAATTTACATGAGACAAACTTTTCATCCATATTTTCTACCTTTTATTATGTGGCTTATGATTATTTACATGAGACAAACTTTTCATCCATATTTCCTACCTTTCTCATTTTCATTTTCTCAATTTAAACCACATTTAGCAGAGAGTCTACTACCGCTTATTATTAATACTATAAAATTTACATGAGACAAACTTTTCATCCATATTTTCTACCTTTTATTATGTGCCTTATGATTATTTAAGGACAAACTTTTCATCCATATTTCCTACCTTTCTCATTTTCAATTTAATTTCACCAAAATACATTTAGCTGTAGCAGGAGTCCTACCTACTTTGTTTATTATGTGCCTCAACTATAAAATTTACATGAGACAAACTTTTCATCCATATTTTCTACCTTTTATTATGTGGCTTATGATTATTTACATGAGACAAACTTTTCATCCATGTTTTCTACCTTTCTCCTTTAATTTTCACTTTTTCACTTCAATTTCACCAAAATTACCTTGATCTTCGCGCTTCTGTTCGCGATCACCGTCTTCTTCGTCGTCGTCGTGGTGATGGTGGTGGTGAGGTGATTGATCCTTCAATTTCATTTTCCGTAACATCTCACGATCTTCTAGAAACTTCCAAATCTTCTTCTCTTTATGATCATCGTAGTGGTGGCGTTGGTGGTGGAAATTGAACCGATCTGATGGAATCTGTTGCACGCCGATACGGTACACAAACTTATCAAAGTCAATGTTATTTTTCTTCGACGAAAGTATCATATCATTATTACCGTAAGGGATCTGATGTTTAAATACCGGATTCCGGTGGTGACGACATAGGCGGAACGGTAAATTTGATTGCAGACGGAAACGACGGTTGATTGGACGGAATCTAACTAAGGTTAACGGCACGTGATGTTCGGTGCGGATGACGTCATTTTCCGAGGGGAGTTTGAGGTGAGTGACGTCATTTTCCGGTTCAGTCAACGGAGTACGAGCAAGTGAGAGGGTGAAAAAGAGGAATAGAATGGTAACGGAGAGTTTTGCCATAGTGAAAAAAGTTAATTTTGTTGAAATGAAATGAAGTGAATTTTGGTATATATATGGTGGGGTAACGGGCAGTTTGGGCAGGCTAATGGGGTAACGGGCAACTCGGTGACGACCACGTGGGTGGAATTGAATTACCCGCTAAATTTTCTCGGGTCTTTTAATTTGTACTACTACTAATATAATATTCGAGGGAATTGGCATTTGGAAAATTCTCTTTGACTAAATCTTAGACATATACCAAGTATAATTAATTAAATAGTTTAACGATATTAAAAATTATTTTGGCTTGTTTATTTTAAACAAGTTAAAGTGAGTTTTTTTAGGAATAATCATTGAATTATAACATTTGTATATTTTATTTTATTTTTATGAACTTCATTGTGGTTTTCTAATATTTGAAAATAATCTTACATTTTTATAAAACATATCTCTCCGTTCTAATTTATGTGGCACCTTTCAGATTTTGAGATTCAAACAATTCTTTCTTTTGACCGTAATTTTTTTATGTATATTTTAAATATTTTGAATCGTTAATTATTATGATTTATAATATTTTTTTACTTGCTATCAGTCATTTTCGGAAGTAAGCTTGAGGTGAGTGACGTCATTTGCCTGTTGAGTTAATGGAGTACGAGCAAGTGAGATGGTGAAAAAGAGGAATAAAACGGCAACGGAGAGTTTCGCCATAGTGAATAAAACGGCAACGGCAACTAAGTGGATGGAAAATATTGTCCAAACTAATTGACTAAAAATGAGAGAACAATAAGCACTAAATGAGAGATAAAAATAAGAGCTCTATTAGTTGTGCGCGTTGGTTTGAAGTCCTAGGTGAACTTGGTGTAGATCATCAAAAGTTATGACGAGATGGTAATTGATAAATATTCTTTCATTCTTAATTAAATGTTTTGTGTCAATTCGCGAACCATTATTTTTAAGTAGGAACACTTCCTTAAAGTTGTAACTCAGAAGTATAAAATTCGAATTAATTGCGGTCCAAGATGAGTGCCTAACACGGAGTGGATAACCCAAAAACAAAAACAAAAAATTGAACAATTTCGCTCGTATCGATCAAGGAAACACTATGATTCGAGTATGTTTTCTTACTAAAGTATTTATTGTGAGCTGTAATTCGAGTATGTTTTTTTTTTTTCACTAAAGTATTTATTGTGGGTATCTTGTCATAGTCATATAATTGCACGATCTTAAAGTCATGTTAAAATTTATATCAGACTAGTTAACTTGCCCGAGCGTAGTGCGGTCCACAAATTTATCTTTTTTTTCTCATAAATTTAATCAATATAGATGACAAAATTCTTATAGAACTAAAAATAAAATAAAAATTGAAAACTTCTAGCAGAAATCTAATTGTAAGACACTCTGACAAAGGTTTCTATACGAATCTCGCCTCTCACACACAATCAAACACAAAATATCAAACAAAATGGGAAGGAGAATTGAATATAAAACTCGCAAAAACTTTCATATTCTTAAAAAGCAATAGAAAAATAGACAATAATAAATTAACTTCTACAAGTCATTAACATTTAATGTGATTGTTACCTTGTCGGAAGTTGGATTAATTGTATCGAGAGGCTTTTAGATTGAAAATAAATTTAAAACAAATAAAATAAAAAAAGACACAAAGATAAACAAATGCTATCGAAAACCACAAAACTAATATCGTGCATCAAAATGTTTATTCAAGTAAAAGATTCAGTTATATTTTCAGTCTTAATTTTTTTTTTTTATAAAAAAAAAAAAAAAAAAAAAAAAAACTATATAAGAAGAACAAATGAGAGCTAATATGATGTTGCCCCACATTTTTGGAAACCTGCAAGTAGCATCTGAAAATTTATCAAAATTAACCAACAAAAATGCAAAAGCAATGAAAACTAAAAGAAAGTAAAGCAAATGAATACAGCCTATCTATCTCATACAAAATTTTAAACAACTATTGCTGATAGGTAAGGAGAAGAGGACAGAAAAAAATACATTGGCGATTATATATACTTTCTGTATTTCAAGTTTTTTTATTAGATGCACTACTATCAAAGAGCACAGCCATTGTTCCATCTCCTTTTCTAAGTAATTTGTCCATCTAATTAAGCATTCTTTCACACAATGCATTTCCCTCTTGCCATTACCTGCTAGTACGCTTATTTTTGGGATTTTTCTCTACTTCATTTACTTGCTTTTAGCGATTTTCAATAACATGTAACGAAGACGTTAACTTCATAACACCCTCTAAAGTTGCTAGTGCGTGACTTCTAATTGGCTATCTCCGCCTTTCTGGTGGCTCTCTGCCTCCTAAAATTTTCGAGCTCATGGGCAGATAGATCTCTTGGGTTTTATCATGAATTAAATTTATAGGGAAAATCTAGAGTAATTTTTGGTGAGAATTAAGAGGGTTATAAATGTGCTGAGGACCTCTTCATGTTTTACGTTTCACACACTATCCATGTTTCCACACAAATTGATAACTAATCATGGAGGAAGAGGTTGAAAACAGTTACAAATATAATTAGATAAAAATATCATAAAAAAATGGTTTTAGACTTTACTGGAAACAGATTCAATGTATGACAAACATATTGCTTCTGAGTTAATGTGCTTTATTGCAAAGTTTACGTGGGCTGAACATTTTTACTTCACCATTTACTTTATGAGGTTTGTATTAATTCAATTAATTAGTAGATTTTGTTAAGAAAAAATGGTAAAAAAAGGAGCAAAAAGATAAATATGAATGCCAACATGGAGAGAAAACACACATCATTGCCTACGCTTGTTTTATATATATGTAGATTATTTATGTTTTACCATCTAGAATTGTAAATCCTTACATGCCATTCCTCCCTCTCTCCCGTCTTTGCATTTCTTGTCTCTGCGTATCTGGAGTTCTTCGACATATCCTGATGTTGTAATTATTCTTTTATTTAGAAATTATTTATTTAATGATTTGTTTGGTCATTCATTTAATTGTTTGACATTGCTAACATATGAGAAAATGGAATAACCCAAAATCTCAAGTAACTAGCCAATCCGTTAAAGTCGCTAAAGTAGTGATAAATCTTGAATTGTTCAACTCCTAGTTATTACTTACTAGGGAATTAATCAACTTATGCACATAGAATCACACCAATATTTTACTAATTATAATATAGATAGAAAAGGTAGAATCCTGTTCTTTTATAAATGGACTTTATTGTAAAGGTAATATGTATTTCTTAATCAATCATCTACAATGTGCTATTCTATAAAAGTTTTATTGTTCCACTTTTTTCGACTTTTATAACAATTGGTTGTTATATACCTATAACAACATTTGTCATTTAAATATTATTTGGTCGTTATAGGAAAAATTATCCAAAAAATATTTTCTTTCATTTCTTAATGTTATAAGAAGATACAAAAATTATTTAAATTTAAAATCTCAAATATATGCATAGTTCACTAATTAATAATTAAAAATAGTTCAAAACTGAAATTTTGAAAAAATAATACTAATCATACACTTTATATTAAACAGAAAAGTGGTGTATAATAGAGTAGTAAGTGGTCGAGGCGGGCGAAGTGTTGCAGCTGTGGTGTTCACTCCAACCCCTTCGGCAAAAATTACATTATATACACAAGGTTAAAATTATTTTTTATGAATATATAGTAGATGTTGAACCCCCTTGGCTTCCTCGTTTCTTAATCTTTTATATTTTTGAACCCCTAGTGAAAATCCTGACTCTGCCACTGGTAGTGGTGTATAATAGAGTAGTACTGTAAATTTACTCATATTTAAGAAATGAAAAAAAGTAAGAAACAACTGTTAAAGATAATAACCTTTTTTTTTTTTTCAAAAATGTAAGTACTTTACTAATAAAATCTCAAATATATGCATACTTCACTAACTAATAATTAAAAATAGTTCAAAACTGAAATTTTGAAAAAATACTATTAATCATACACTTTATATTAAACAGAAAAGTGTTGTATAGTAGAGTGCTATATACAACTTTAACCACGATTTCTCTCATAACTCCCTGCAAAACTCACTATCAGTTGTTATTGAAATATAAGGAAATAGAGTACAAATCACTACATTTTTTTCTAGAAAGATAAAAAAAGCTCCAAAAATAGGAACGGTGCAGCAACAAAGAGCACCATTTTCTCGATCATGTCTTCCTTGCTCATAATTTTTCAATACACCAAAACAACGTATAGTCAATGGACCAAATATATAATATAAAATCTCGAAATACTAATTTAGAAATTCAAGTATATCATTGTCAGAATAACAACTAAAAGTAGGACATAATTAATTAAAAGATCAAATATGTCTAAGTAATTATGATGTACGATCGAAGAAAGCAAGCATATTTAATTGAATTATTGTAGTTCTCGGGCTCTTTTTTATCCTCATCCCAAAGCTACCAAATCTTTTGAGGTCCTCCATGTTTGACACAAGGAATCATAAAGACTTTGGGTCGTTTGCATGCCGTATGGAATAAGCAAGGATATCCCATGAGATTTTATCCCACCTTATATATGGAATAGTACTTTAATCATTTTAGTACAAATGGTGGAATAAAATAATCCCGGGACCAAGTTAATACCCATTATCAAACCGGGAATAAATAATCTCACATATTATTTCCTGATTATTTGTCACGCCCCGAACCACGGCCTGGGTGTAACACGGCACTCGGGCCTTGCTTGCATGTGTCCGAGCGAACCTCATGGCTTGCTTGTCAACATGGGCATCAAAATAATATAATCTATATGATGCAATTTAAATGAATCATGAAAATGTAATTTGCGGAATAAAGTCTTGAAATTATCTCATAGCATGAAAAATCATGAAAATGTAATAGTCTGCAAGCATGAAAACATAACTGACTCTGTGAACTAACATCTTTCTATGAAACCTCTAAAACATGTCTGAATACTAACTACCAGGACATGCCCTGGACTATCATAACTGAATACTAATGCAAACTCCATGTTGAACCCTGAGAGGAGTAGGGCTCACCAATAAGCTGATAACTGAGGTGATCCTACTGCGCAGGTGTATGCTCCTAAAAATCGGTATCTGCACCGTGAAGTGCAGGCCCCGGGCAAAAAGGACGTTAGTACATGGTGAATAGTACTAGTATGTAAAACCTACTGAAATGAAGAACATGGCACAACATAGGTATAGGACATGAATTGAAACTGAATATAACTTGAACATGAGCATGAGACGTGAGTAAAGTCTGAAAACAGTAAATCAATGGAAATACATGTATATAAAACTGCTTGTAACGTGGGGAATGCTATAGTATAACCGATAACATGATCTGGTACTTGCGTCCTACAGTAGAGAACACTTACACCTTGCCAGGATGTGAGATTTCGTAATAATAAGCATGTAAGGATCCAACCGTATAATGAAGGTGTTGCCTCCTTGCTGACAACCCTTATCCTACGGTTGCTACGTAGTTTCAGGCTATCTGAGCCTTCTCGGTTAACTAAGAAAATCCCAAAAAAACATGAACATGATATAGTTGGCTAAGAAGCCCATGATTTTCGTGAAATAACTTGTAATCATGATTTCATGAAATAACTTGTAACATGGTTTCATGAAATATCTTGTAATATGGTTTCATGAGATAACTTGTCATAGTCTTGCAAATATGTTCTCGATTCATGAGTAATAACAATAGTTCATAATCATATATATATATAATTGACTTGAAAACTTGATTGTAACTTGCTAGATAAAATCATAAATTTTCATATAAACATAATGAGAACACATGAGGAAGAATTCATGATTCATGGATTAAGCTAGGGTTCCTAATAACCGCAATGGAAGATTAGGAATACAATAACGAATATAGATACAAAATCCATGTACATAAATACGGGCTACCAATATGTTGGGTTTAATGCCCTAGGATTTGAACTTCATGGATATCAAGAAACGGAGTATGGGGAAGAACGTAGAGATTCCCACATGGACGGAAGTTCTACATACCTTAATTGCTCCAAAACTTGAATTAAAGACTCGAATTTTGGAGAAGATTTCCTAAATCTTGATTCTTGAACCTTGAGATGGGTTTTCTTGAAAACTCTAGATTAAGAAGAATGATTTCTTGCTTAAATTATTAGAGTCTATGTTAGAATTGAGTTGGAATAATTAGAGTAGGCTTACCTTACAGTTCTTGATGACGGAAGAGGGTGAGGTCGTTCTAGGGCTTGAAGGAATGAAAAATAATGATTTGAACTGATATGGACGAATATATACTGTTCCGAAAAATTGAATTTTACACTCAGTTAAATACTGGCCGTATTTTAAAATACGGGCCATATTTTGAAATACGGACCGTATTTTGAAATACGGTCCGTATTCCGTATGGACTGCACTGCGTCTCTTCAGTAAAATGGCCATAACTCTTTACACGTATGTCCGTTTGACCCTATAATATACCGTTGAAAGGTATTTCAAAGTTCTACAACTTTCATCAAGGAAGTTTTCCCAAATTCCAAATATGTTTTGAAATACGGTCCGTATTTTGAAATACAGTCCGTATTTAACGATGTAACCTCTAAGTGTCAAATTCTAGAATGCTCAGAAATCTTTGATACCAGTTTACGACTTGAAATACGGGCCGTATACTGAAATACGATCACTGTTCATGGGCATAAACCACCATCTTACAACTAAAGAGGAAATTTCAAATTCCCACATTCTTTATCTGGTTTTCTAAGTCTAGGATCATGGTCAAAGCTTAGGTTAAAGGTATGGGGTGTTACTTTATTATCCTTATCCCACCAACTAAACAATACAACGTATAGACGCCAACCACTATCAGATAGAGCAATCTTGAATTCACAATAGCACCAAATATAACATATAGATCCAAGATAAAACAAACCAAACCAACACATCAAACAAAATAGAACATAAAAATTATAACAAAACACACCTGAAAATAAAGAGTATTAATCCCCTATATCACTGGAAGAAAAATTAAAATTGAGCTACTCTATCTTACTCTATCTTATTCATGATTTAATTGGAAGAGAAGGATCCGCTAGCAACCTTCTTTTTCTAAACTTACATAATGGATGAACCTCAATAACCAAAATGGAAGAATGCTTCGTGCTTTGTAGACTAAGAAAGGGAAGCATATTACGGACTTTATTGGGGAAGGCTAATGAAAACAAACAATTGCCACCGACTTTATTACGTAAAAAAAACAGTCAGGGATATTAGTAGACATATTGTGGCTTTTAAACACAATAATTGAGCAAAATATGGAGTGTTAAATTCAGTGTTAGATCAGTGAATTTATCACTGGACTTGAGTTCCAACTAGAATCCATTGAGAGAACTTGAAGAAGAAGAAGGCAGTTTTGTATATCTTTGTATATCTCATTACGTAACGGGTATATATACCCTCTTATGCTACATATTCACGCGCACCACATGTATCTATCTAACTGAATCTTAACTAATTCCTAATCATTACTTGACAACTAATATAATTAAGAGCCTCATCACTTATAACAAACTCAATAACAAACTCGATTCTTAATACCCCTCAAGCCGGGATGGAAGACATCAAGTACTCCCGCCTTGTTTAATAGAAACTCGATGTTGTGCTACTCCCAACCCTTTGTCAATAAGTCCGCTCTTGAAATTTAGTTCCAATGTATTCGGAGTTTGATCGACCTCTTAAGCTTCTCCTCACAAAGTGACAGTCAATCTCGATATGCTTTGTTCTCTCATGGAACATGGGATTGGAAGCTATTTGTATGACTGGTCTGTCTACAGACACCTTTAACTCTTCCGACAAACCAGTTACCCAAATGACTTCTGCCATCGTCACGCCATGTATTCGTATTCGCCCTTCGTTGAACTTCTACTTACTGTGTGTTGCTTCTTTGACTTCCATGAAATTAGAGACTCTCCTAGTTGAACCACATAGCCTGTTACTGACCTTCTTGTATTGGGGCAAGCTGCCCAGTCTGAGTCACAAAAGACAGTCAAGTTGTTAATGGGACTGTTCTTTAATAAGATGCCTTGACCTGGAGAACCTTTTAGATATCTAATCACTCTCAATTCGTTCAAAGGTGATCTTTAGGTGCCGCATAAATTGACTTAGAACCGAACCGCAAAACATATATCGTGCCCGGTGATTGTTAGGTATATCGCCTTTCCTATGAGCCGATAACCCCGTATGTCTTTCAAAGGTGGATCATCATCCGTCCTTTTGATCAATGTGTCATACTCCATTGTAGCGAGCTTAGCATTTTGTTCCATTGGTGCAGATGCGGTGTCTTGCACTGTAAATAATCCAACACTTGAAATTAACTCAAGTGTATATTTTCTCTCGATTGAGAAGAATTTTACGAGATCTCATAACTTCAATGCCTAAGAAAATCCGAGTCATTCCAAGTCTTTAACTTTGAACTTTTCATGCAATGTCTGTTGTGCTGCTTTAACCAAAGCTTGGCTGCTTCCTGTGATCAAGAGATCATCAACATAGACCAAGATGATCACTAAGTCATCTCCTACTTGCTTAGTAAACAATGAATGATCATAAGAGCTTTGCTTGTATCCTCGCTTCAACCAAGGCACTAGACAACCGCTTTGATATTCCATTGTCTAGAGGCCTGCTTTAAACCATAAAGAGATTTCATCGCCTTGCATACCCTTGTCTCCCCCCCCTCGTCCGTGAAAACCTCGAGGCAATGCCATGTAAACATCCTCAAATAGATCACCTCGGGAGAAAAGCATTGTTGACATCCATTTGGATCAAGGCCATCCTTTGGTCGTCGCAATGCTAATGACAATTCTCACAATACCATTTTGGCTGTGAGAGAATGTCTCTACGGTAGTCCGACCTTCTTGTCGAGTATATCCCTTTGCCACCAAACGAGCTTTATATTTATCAACACTACCATCTGAGTTATACTTGATCTTAAAAACCCACTTGGACCCAATAGCCGATCTTAAAAACCCACTTGGACCCAATAGCCTGTTTGTCAAGGGGTAAGTCAACTAGTTTCCTGTGTTATTGCTCTCAAGGCTGAAATTTCATCCCGCATACAGTTGATCCATCCGGCATCTTCGAGAGGCTTCTTTAAAGGATTTTGGTTCTACCTTAGAGAAAATAGCACCCAAGTAAGCTTGGTAAGGAGTAGGTAAATGTGAGTAAGATAGAAAATTGGATAGAGGATATGAACAGTGGGCAGATGAAGTTGTGTGTGTGACATAGTCATGAAGCCAGGCTGGAGGTTTGGTAGCTCTTGTAGGTCTAGTAGACTCTTCTGGTTGTTCAGGGATAGGAATATGTGGGGGTCGGTGTTGGTATGTTTCGAGGGAACTCAACTAAGGAAGGAATCATATCTTGTACCCGATCCACAAGCAACCGGATCATCTTCTCGCCACTTGTGTGGGTACAAGATCAGTACCGTGTATCGCCGAGATCACCGAATCAACTTGAGTGCCGATGATACCATCACCGTATATCGGAGTGTTGTTTACAACATTATCTCCGTATATTCTTCATCAAATGGAGGATTCAACATCAAGGCATTATCCTGCTCATGATCAAGGATATTTCAGGATGTGACTTCCACTATCTCAAACATATCACCCGTATCCGATGATTGATCATTGCTATAAGGAAAATGTGATTCTCTAAAAGTGACATCTCTACTAATAAAGAAAAGCCTATCCACCAGGTCAAATAGCCTGTAACCTTTTTGAGTTTCTAAGTACCCCACCAACACAGCTCTCCTTGCTTGGAGCAAATTTGTCACCTCTAGGTAGCTTACTTGCATAACACAAACACCCAAACACCCTTAGGTGGTCATACTTAGGAGATTTCCCAAATAAGACCTCATAAGGTGCCTTACCTCCAAGCACATCAGTAGGCAACTTATTTATCAAGTAAAAAATTGTTTCCACGCCTCCCCAAATCGTATAGGTAAAGAACTTTGAAATTTCAATGCCCTAGCCATTTCTAAAATGTGTCTATGTTTCCTTTCCACAATGCCATTTTGTTGTGGTGTATATGCACAACTACTTTGATGTATTATCCCATTAGCGACAAAAACAAATTATGACAAGAAGCATTATAGAATTCGTACCATTATCCGTCCTCAAGATTTTTACAAACAAGGCAACCGATTTTTTATTAAGGCTAAGAAATCCTTAAGGACTACAATGACTTCACATTTTGAATGAATTAAACATATCCATGTATATCTCTGCTAGATCATCAACTATAGTAACAAAGTAGTACTTATTGTCATGTGTAGGTTTTCTATATGAACCCCAAACATCAACATGCACCAAATCAAATACATGCTTAGTCTCACTAGTACTATAGAAACTTGGCCTACATTGTTTAGCTAAGGGACAAATTCCACATTCATCATGCATACTCTTATCTACCATATGTTGTAGTGTCTTGATATGTTGCATTGTCTTGATGGATGCATGTCCTAATCTCAAATGCCATAGCTTGCCATCAGCATGTCCTTTTTCTGTAAGTACTGCATTTATTATTGGCTTCAACTGCTCACTAAGTATGTATAATCCATCTCTTTGCCTACCAATCCCCAACACCCCGCTATCAAGAGTCCCCGTAACACAAAGAAATTAGGATAAAAGGAAACCGAACAACACAAGCTCCTTTTGTCGTTTGCTACAGATAACGCATCGAATTTGAAGTCCGGTACATAGACATTTTTTATTTCATATCCTTCTAAGATTGTAGTATTTCCTGCTCCTTGGATGTGACATTTATTTCCGTAGGTACTTGGACTTGGTTATGATAGTCATCTATTCTTCTAATGGCTTTGAGGATTGCTTTCTTAGGTGTTATGTGGTGTGTGCACCACTATCAACTATCCATTCACATGTATGAGTGATACTGACAATGTTGGAGTAATACCGCCATGTTTGAAGAACATTCTCCTCCGGTCCCGTCCTATTCATCCCGCTCACTCGCTCTTCATCACATCGTTCCTCAAAGAAGTGATTCATCGGAACTTTGATGGTAGCTTGCTTCATCTTCCTTAGTGAAATTTTTCACGCTCGCAAGTTTGTTTCTCCACCGCTCTATTGTCACCAACTCCTTTCTTCTTGCTTTTAAAGTCATTTGGATAACCTACTAATCAGAATAATCAATCGTCAAGTGTCCTTTATAACCACAAACCTTACAAGGTGTTCCATTATTTCAAAATTCTTAGGTCTGTATCCCTGACCATTGTATCCCTGACCAGGTCTGTAACCTTGTGTTCTTCCTGGAAGTAATGTTAGTGCCTCTCTAGTTTTATCAGCAACACCTAATGCTCTTTAGCTTTCTTGTGTCATATGTCTCATTTACAGATACAACTGGTTTCCTAGCCAAAATGCTACTCCTAATATTCCCATAACTCTCATTTAGGCCCATTAAGAATTGAAGTAGTCTCTGTGACTTCAAATGAACAACATATGCTGCTGATTCATCACATTCACAAGGTGCAAAGGAATCATCATATCCATTTTAGCCCATAAGTCCTTCAATTTAGAAAATAAGTGGTAACTGAGTCATTACCTTGCTTCAGAGTTGCCATCTCAGTCCAAAGGTGATAGGATCTGGTCAAGTCAGATCTGTCAAACCTCTTTTCAAAATCTAGCCAAAATTTCTTTGCACTTGAAGCATACATGATGCCCGGTAACAATCAACCCACCGTGGATCGCTATCCATGAAAGCACTATCGCATTACACTTTTCCCATCTTTTGACACAGCTTCCATCAGCGGATCCTAATTTTCCTTTTCCTCTAAGTGCTAATTTCATAGACCTGCTCCACATAGCATATTTCTCTGGTCCTGTGAGTTTTATCGGAATTAGAACCACATTGTGCATCCTAAGTCAAGATAAAGAGATAATTGTGATCAAGTGTTGTAACTTCATTCACCGCCATCGTTCGATGTGGTCAGCAGCTTCGCTAACCACCATTGTTGATTGTATTGAGTTTCTTCGAGTTTATCTTATTTCTATTTTCTCTTTTGCTTTGATCGAGTCTCCTTAGGATCCCCGCTTCCGATACCATGTTAAATTTAGTGTTAGATCGTTGAATTTATCACCGGACTTGAGTTCCAACTAGAATCCATCGAGAGAACTTGAAGAAGAAAGAATGCGCTTTTGTATATCTTTGTATATCTCTGTTCGCGTAACGGGTATATATACCCTCTTATGCTACATATTCACGTCCAAATACGTGCTCTATCTAACCGAATCTTAACTAATTCCTAATCATTACTTGTGACAACTAATATACAGCTAAGAGCCTCATCACTTATAACAAACTCAATAACAAACTCAGTTCTTAATATGGAGAAAGGAAAAAATACAATGAGAAAGCAAAGGGACGTGCTCATGAGGGTTGTTGAAGAGGTTTTAAGACCTAATCAATATGAAATAAATTATTCAACATTGAATGGATAAAATGAGTGAGTTTGAAGAAAAATATGGAAAAATAGAGAAAAAGCCAAAAAAAGGAGAAAAAAGATAAATAGGAATAGAGGCCATAGAGAGGTGCCACCTCACCTTATCTATGCCTAGCTTTATATTATATATAGATTAGGAAGTGGACGAGTGATTTTAGTTGAGATAATGGAGTCTATTTATGTTGAAAATGTAATTAAAAAAATAAAAGTGTGTTCTAATAGTGTAAACTTTTAGATGAGATGATCAAATACTTCTGTTGGGATATATACTATTAAACGGTATTACGAAATCTTATTTTTGAAAACCAGAGAAAGGGTAAGGGTTCTGATAATTCCTCGTATTTTTCATTGGCCAAAAGTGTAGCATTTCTTCAATATTAATAAACCAACAAAAGCAAAGAAAGTGTCAAAAACAGTCCAAGAAATTCTACAGTAGTAATAGTGGCGAACATAGTAGCAACAATGAGCAAACAATACAGCACAAGTCACTGGAAAACACAAAAAATTAGTAGCCAAAAATGGTGATAGCAGTGGTTCATATAAGCGAAAACAATATTTTAAGACAATGGAGCATTAAGAACATAGATTCTCAGACCAGCGTCAGTCCCTCCCTAGATCTCTCTCTCTCTCTCTTTTTTTTTTTTTTAAGTAAATATATGTCTATGTGCAAAGTATTTAACAATTAAAAAAAATCTAGAGCAAAAACAATGAGTGAATAAAAATGTCAAATATATAGTAAGGGAGATCTAAAAATGTAAAGCAAAAAAAAAGAACAGTAGAAAACCCAATATGAATTTTTTTTGTTTGTAGTGTGTGTGAGTGTAGAGAAAGAGATGAAAGTTAGAAAAATTTTAGAAAAAAAAAAGATGGGAGCTTTTATAGGGAGATGAACGTGAGAAAAAAAAATTAATAGATGGAAATTTTTGTTTTTATTTTTAGGGGTAAGAGGGGCGGCTGAGTGGAGAGTAAACTGAGGGGGAGGTGAGAGAATAAATAGGGAAAGTTGAAAAGAAAGAGAGAATTGAAGAAGTAAGAGAGTTAAAAAAGGAAAAAATAAGTTTAGAAAAAGAGAAAGGGAGAGAGTGTTGAGAGGAGAGTTGAAAAAGAGAGAATGAATTGGACGAATGGGGAAGTGATTTTAGGGGGGCAATTTGCAGGATTGGCCTTTGCTAGGGTGGTCTTTAATTTTTGTCCGTCAAAATGGTGATCTTTAGCTCTTCAAATAATTTAGGGCCATATAAGATAGAATTTGGGCTTTAATGACAAAATTTGTGATTTTTTTTTATTAAATTCGGGTTCGAATCCATAATCTCGAAGTATTAGGCGAGGGACAAAATTTAAAGGCTACCAATTTGAAGGGTAAAAATTAAAGACCACCCCAAATGAAGGTAATGCGCAAAAAAAAAAAAAAAAAAAAAAAAAAAGATTTAGGGAAGAGAGAGATAAAGTCAAAAAGAGAAGGAAAAGATCTGGGGCCAAAGAGGAAAAAAGAGAAAAAAACCAAATCAAATGGGGCCTAAATCAAGAAAAATGAGGGGACTGACAAAGATGGGGTAGGTGGAGTAGTAAGTGGGCAGATAAATTACATTTTACACTGATTAATAGCCGAATAATTAAGTAAATTTTGAGACGCCTTTGAATTACCTGTATTAGCAATAAACTCTTTCGGCTTTTTTGAACTGACAAATAATATTAAATTATATATACATATATGAAAATATAAGTATTAATATACAATTAAAAAAATGTAAATAAAAATGTGTTTGATACTTGAAAAATGTATTGTTTTGTAAAGAACTAAAAATTGATTATTTACTGAAATAAAGTTTTAATGTTGTGTATGTGCTTGCTATGAAAAACAATGATTACTGAAATTAATTTAAGTGACAATAAATTAATAAAATATTGAAGGAAGCATTGAAAAGAAAGCTTTTTTGTATAAGGTTCCCACATCCAATAGATAAGGGATCTTGCCCTATAACCTAGTGAAGAGGGAAAATCAGATCAAAATAGTTGACTTTTGTCACAACTAAATCTATTTCCAAATACCCTGAAAGCAGCAAGTGAAGAGATTATTTGCAGAAATAAGGATAATTATTAATAAATTATTGAAAAATGCAAAAATGTGTAAAAAATGCTATTTTATGTATTTTTTATTTTTTTTAACAATTAGGAATTCCTGAGACGTTATTTTTAAATATGATGAGCCAAAATTTGGTGTCAACAATAATAAATTTGTGTGTTGACTTTAAGGATTCCTCCATATCGAATAGGTTTATTATAGTTTGTCACTAGGTATAATCACTAGTTATTGATAACTGGTATTAACTCTCCATCTGAGTTATACGTTGAATCAATGTAATTAGAGATAATAACAATAATGATATTCACTTAGCTTAAATTAACGGTATACTCTCCATCGAGGTTCTACACAATAGATTGGTGTGGAAGAAAAAGAAATATGACTCTTATGAAAGTGGTAAGATTAATGATTGACTTATTCATATTTGTTTTTTCGTTTTGGATATGTCTTAGAAACTGCGAGTTACATCCTTAGTTTAATTCCTTCAAAGTTAGTACCTTTGATAACCATAGAATGCTGGATGGATGTAAGTCAAAGCCGCAATATGTTCGGATATGAGGTTATCTAGCATGTGTTCAAAGGAAAACGAGATAAGTAGGAATCAAGAACGAATGTACGCATGTTATTAGATATCCAAAAGAAATGAAATGAGATTTATTTACTGTCCTAAAAGAAAACAAGGTAATTGTTAATACAAATGCCAGATTTAAAAAAAAAAAACTATTTAATGAACCAAGTTCCTAGAGGTAAACTAGCTTTATAGGAACTGAGCAAAGAAATAGCAAATAAGTCATCTAAAAATTCAGAAGTTCAAGAAAATCTAACCGACAAGTCAGGGTGGATGTTCCATTGCATTTAAGTAGTGGAGAAACGTTAATAGACATAAAGAAATTCACTACCTCTATGTAGTGGGAGTGATGTTTAGCAAAGAACACTATATGAAGTCGTTAATATTTCAATACCGAAAGGCAATAAAGATAATATTAAGACTCGGGAACATGATATTGTGACTATAACAATAGTAGTACTTAGTCGTAATGGGAGAATAATAACCAAGATCGATTTTGTGTATACTCTTGGGAGAATTTCATGATAGGATTCCAGAAAAGAAATACACTTTAATCTTTCGTGTATAAGCTAAACTCTATACACCAAAACATCTACTATATAAGTAAATAACACACATACTAGTACATGATCTATTTAACTCTTTATTGAAAATTAAATAAATAATTGTTCTATAATAAATACTATATCAAACACATGGTTAATAGTATATATCCAACAATCTCCCCACTTAAACTTTTAACCATGACAATTGTTAGAATATACCATATCTAAACGCGCATGGTTATTAGTATATATTCCGTGTACATCGTTATACCCCCATTTAGACGGCCGAACTAGGTACAACATATTGAGATTCCTATTTTCTTCGTATTTTAAGGAGTCGCCACGTAATTAATTTAATGGTGAATTAGGACACCTATTTTATTAACTAAGGTAAAACCTTCGTTAATGGTCCGTTTAATGTCGATTCTAGGTAAGGGTTCTAATTATCACTTAAAGGGAAGGGTTAGGCATCTCTAGGATCCGTAACTACGGTTATCCGGCCAGACTTAGGTTAATTAATTTAGATTAAATATAACGCTTAAATTTTAAGAAAATGATTTGTAAATGTTGCTAAGGTTTTAAAGGAAAATATAATAATGCTATTTAAAATAATATTTATAAATGTTGTTAAGGCTTTAAGTGGAAATGCAGTAATGCTATTTAAAATAGATTTGTAGAAGGTAGAATGATTTGCATAAAAGAAAATGATATTTAAAATAAAGCTTATAAAATGTTAAGAAGCGTTAGATGAAAAATAATGCTATGTAAAAATAAAGCTTGCAAAAATATAATAATTTGCATATAAATAATAGTTTTAAGAGAAGATTTAGTGAACTTTGAACAAAATTATGTTATATAAACATGACTATGTAGAAGATTTAGACTTATTTTTTATAAATGGGATGCAAAAAAGAAAGTGATTTTTTTTTCCTTTAATTAAAATGCTCTTTT